>NW_010173556.1:0-34813 GCF_000695765.1 Mesitornis unicolor | reverse complement strand
AGGAAACTAGCAAAAATCTGAGCAGAAACTAAGTGATAGGAGAAAGCATTGAGAAGTCCCTTATTTCAAATCTCCTTAGGAATGAAGGAGAGGTCTCCTTCCTCTTGAAGTCACAGCCTGCAATAATTTCTGAATTACAGAAATTCTGAAAACAAAACACAAAACCAAAAAAAAAAAAAACCATAAAGAAAGAAATGAACAAAGAAATGCTGAAGGAACTCTGAGATAAGAGAGAAACGTATTGAATGTTTTTACATACTCTTATGCATATGGAATATCCAGGTGTCCACGTGCTTGTCCCAGTGTGGTCCAGAGATAGTTGTTATCCTGAGAAATGCAGCATCCTTAGGGAACAGTGACAGATGCATCAGTACATAATCATAAAAGTAATTACAATTTACCCATCAACACACAGATGTTTTTTTAGAGCCTTACTGGACGCACATATGTAAGTACACTGCTCCCCATTCATACTTGGAAATAGAGTCACAAGGTGTGTTCTTCAGGCTGGTGTCTCAGTCTCTCCTGCCTTTTAGAGGGCTTTGAAAGATTTCTGTAACAGTTTCAGAAAGCATCGAAGAGACTTTGAAGCTCAAGTTTCATTGCCTCTCACTGATGTTTTTTGGAAACATTTTAGCTGTTACTGAATATAATTTATGCTCACTTTAAGGTGCATTTGCACTGCCAAAGACGTATGCGATAGTTGTAGTTCAAATGAGACTTATCCCCTAAATTCTTTCAACTTCTACTTAGACTTAATGGTGCCTGTAAAACTGCTGACCATATCTAGTCCCCTTTCAAAATCCAACATTAGGAACCCATATATGATGATTATTCTTGAATGCAAGAGCTTCTGTAAGTTTCAATAGATGGGTCTTGTAATAACGGGCTTGGGCTTGTCTCATCTCTGAATCCGCATTTCAGAGAGTTCTTAAAACAAAAAAATCAAAATACACTCATGCCTCTGTACTTTCAATACAGTAAATATCTCTCTGTGTATTTGATTTCTTAAATCCCTTTTAACTGGACTGCAGAGAGACAAAACTTACTGTTTATCAAATCAGGTCTTAGAAAATGCCTTCCTCCTTGAGGTAAAAAAAAAATATCCACTATCGTAAGTTATTTTGGCTTCATGCTTCTTTAAATCTTCTCCAACTTTTTCTTTCTTTGTTCTTTATCCAATACCACAAAAATGTAATAACAGCAAAACTAGACAATACAGATTAGACAACCTGGACAATAGTTAAGCATGCGCTCAAGTATTTTCTTAGTGGGCTTAAGTACTATGCTGTAGTGTATATGGCATTTTCGGCTTGCTGGATGAAAGCTGTTTTCTGAAGCTGTAAGCACAAGAGAGACCTTACAGCAAAATAGGATTTTTCACTGTGTGACTTTTTGTTCTCTTCCTGTAATTAATTGTCTTCTTAAATTGTTTAAAGTAAATAACAGAAAGCCCTAATAGCTATTGTGTTTCTAGAAAAAGGCCAAAGGAGAAATTAGACATATCACTTGTGATTTAGTAAGGAAATATTACTTGACAGCATTGCGGTGAAATTATTTTTATGCTGTTTTCAGTGGAAAATACTGATTCAGTAAAACCCAAGTGTTCAACAAGTGTGTTGCCACTTGATCCTATCTATGGGGGACAAATAACAAAAGCTATTTCTAAAAATACTCTGTTTTGATGTGGTGTTTTAAAAGGTTGTTATTTTGTTTTGAAATTGCCACTTATTTAAAATATTTTTTATTTTGTATTCTATTTTAAAATTACAACTTTTAAACACACACAAAAATGCTCTTCCGTTTTATCTGACTTTGTGTGTGTGTAAGAATTCCCTTTAGAACAAAGATTTTGGGTTTTTTGCTAACGAAGATGAAGAGCAAGAGGGTGAACTTTTCAAAATTTTCCAAATTGACCAGAAAGAGAAAAATCTGTCTCTGCTCAACTTTTTTTGATATCTCTTTTGATTAACTTGCCTTATCTGTGCATAAATCTGTATTTTTATCCATTGCATAAAAGTTTATGTAGTTGTAATTACCACATTTTTGTGCAAGCTCACATTTGTGTTCCCATAGTGATAACTACTGTCAGGATTTGGACATCAAAACTGTAAAAACAAAACTTGAGACTGGGATACATTAGCCTGAGATAAACTGGGATGAACTGCTACTTGTTTTATTTTAGGATTACATGGAAGGCTTGGTTTGAACTATATATCAGGTTTAAAGATGGTTCAAAGAAAAACCCTTCATCGGCAGAACAGTATAAGCTGCTATCATTTTTAATTTTTATTGAGCCCTTTTAGCACCTAAGATGACCATAAGGGAAAAACAGACAAAAATATTGTCTGTTGTAATAAATAATTTGACTCAAGTTTCAAGCCCATTATTAAATGAAACTTGAGGTAATCTTCTAAGCAGAGCTTCAGGGCACCTGTGACTTTTAAATGGAACTGTTCTGTTTCTAGGGAAATACATACCTTTAAAAATTAAGCTTGAGGCTAAAAGCTTCAAACAATAAATCTCCCTCCAGCTCTCTTCTCTGGGGGCATATATACTATGCAGCCTTCAAGCAGGGCACTTAACCTATCTTTGGGTGTCTTTTCTCTGGTGTTAAAGTTCTTTTATAAGGAACATCTGGGTATGTCTAGACCTTTATGAGTTTTCAGAATCCAAAATATCTCCTTTTCATATAAGCCTTACTGTCGGCCGTTTGGTTGCTCTTTAAAAAGCCACCATAACTGTGAGGAACTCAAAATGTCAGACTATTTCTGATGTTATGAAAATAACCATTTAGCCCCAAATGTATATGCAGTTTGTACACAATCCTGTATTTTTAGCAAAGGCACATATTCGGTGTAGTGCATCAGATGTCAGGGCAGTGTGGCTTGAAGCTTGAAATTCTCATTTCTTTACTAGGGAGAATTCAGACACTCAGCATAAAGGAGTCACAGAAGATCCTCCCTGAAACAAATGGGTTTCTCTTCAGAGAGATGTTTAAGTACTGGTAATGGTGCTAAACTATTGAACCATGTAGTACTTGCTGATTAATTTAGCACTGTCCGTACTGAACACTTAATACAGGAATCTTGAGTGAAAATAATAGCTGTGTAATTAATGCATATGTACAAGGGGAGGAAAATAAGGTCTCACAGGTACATGTCTTAGAAAACATGACGTAAATTTGTATCGTGAAGATAGTCTCATCATCCTCTTTTGTTATATTGTGGGTTTTACTGTTACATATCAGACAAGTTGGAGTCGCTTTTTTTGCTGCTGAATCATAAATGTTGCAACAGCTGGCTGTGCCATAGTGCTCTCTGCAGCTGCATCCCCAGACAAATGAGTAACACTTTGGCTTCAGCTCACTCCCTACATATATGTTTGTACCATTGACTCTCACAGAAATAGACCTATCTAGCTGCTCTAAGTTTACTTTTCAATTTATTATGATTTTGGTATTTTAGTCAATATACTGATCACTTGTATAACGACCCTGCCTAAACTCTGTAATAAAATGTAAACAACAGAAAGGTATATAGAAAGCCAAAATAACTCATTATTGCTGGTTATATGCTCATCAAAATCCTAAGGGGGCTGTGACCTGATTGTAACTTTCCCCTAGAGCCATACAATAATTTTAGCTGTGAAAGGAAATTTTATGGCATGTAAGATTAGCCCACACTAATGCAAGGTCAAAAATAATAGAATCAATAAGCAAACTCAATACTGTTAACATTTTGAGAAAATTACTACTAGAAAACAATGTCAACAACAGATTGAAATGGGTCTCCAAAGTTGTCCTATTGATTTCCTTTCGGATTCATGACAATCTAACTCTTTTTCCTTTGCAATATGGTATCCGTTTGTCTCTCTTTTTTTGTTTTGCATTTTACAGACCGTTTTT
Source organism: Mesitornis unicolor (assembly GCF_000695765.1). Taxonomy (NCBI): domain Eukaryota; kingdom Metazoa; phylum Chordata; class Aves; order Mesitornithiformes; family Mesitornithidae; genus Mesitornis; species Mesitornis unicolor. The sequence continues at coordinate 30,906 of NW_010173556.1, read as the reverse complement.
ATTGTTTTAGCTATGAATGTTTGTTAGTTTATTATTTAAAAACATGGCATAATTAGTATCTTTTCGTTTATGTTCTGAAATAGCCAAAAGTTCTGATACCATTCAAAAGTGGTTAGAAAGCCTAAGGCTATTTTCAAGTTTTAATTCTGTTAGTAATGCACCAGCACAAAATGTGGGGAAGAGGAGGGAGGAAATTGAAAGCAAGTTTGACATTTGTTTAAAACTGTCAAAATTAAGTATACTAAGAATGACAGAGAAGTAAAATGCTTCAACGTATATTTAAGTATTGCATTGCCTATCAGTAATACTTTGCACGAGCAATGCTATCACATTGATTGTGTTACGTCTTTGAAGTGAACAAATTATAATTTAGCTTTAAAATCGAGACTGTGTAGTTGAACTTCTTTAGCAGGGATGTGGCAGTCAGGTGCCTCGGGTCTATGTTTCCAACCAGAAAATGCTGTGACCGTGGGCAAGGTGCATAATCTCCCAATGACCTAGCTGAACCTTGTGCAACATATATATTTATATATATGCTCAGTAATATTTCCACTCTTGTGTGTTGTTTGAAAAACTATTTAATACTGAAACACTTTGAAATTCTGGGACAGATGTTCCACATACACTGAAAGGAAGGGTAAGAGTTTTTGGTTGTACTGCCCTTGCATCAAGGAAAGGGCTGATCTGTCTTCTCCATCACATCCAATCAGGAGGTCTGGGGCTGGAGAGGACAGAATATTACTCCAACCCACATTTGAGATGTCTTGCAAGATATAAGAAGGTAAAACAAAATTTCAGTGTTAGTCTAGACTCTTACATATACCCTCTTAAGGAATCCTCTCTATGCAGGATTAGCACTTTAGCGCCCATTTTCCTTTACACACAGAAGCATAAATGCTTTCAACGGAGTTTTATGTTTGCAAAGGAAAATGATGGATTGTGTTATTCAGTGATCTCATGGTCAGCAGAAAGGTCTCTATGCAAACCGCTTTCTTCCAGTGTTATTTTGAAGATGGGCTTTATAAGTTCTGGGTACAAAAGAGAGTTCCAGAGATGGTGATCTCATTCTTTGAAGTTCTAATGTCAAAATTATGAGGACCTGAGATTTCAATTTAGATATATCTCAAAATAAAAGTTTTATTTATAGTGAACATAGTTCTCTATTGTTACATTTTTTTTAAAACAGCAGTTTTAACTATACTCTAAAAATCGTTTTTTAAACAGATTTTTTTCCTCTAAAAGCATCATACAAAGCTTGAGAAAGGGTTTTGGCTGTCTTTGGCATTTCTGTACCATTTTTTTTCACATGGATACATGTGAACAACAGTTTGCCATTGTAAGCCAACATGTCTTGCTTGAGAGAAGTGAAACTTGAACTGTAATGTTTTCATGGTTTTTTCCATATCTACTAGTATTTTTACTAAATTATTATTTTTTGATGAAAATAATAGTTAAGAAAACTATCCAATTTAGAATTAATGGAGATCAGAATAGGGATTTTATTTTGAACAAATATGAATTCTTATACTTAAAAATGAAAACAAAATCCCTTTTGATAATAGAGGCCTCTGCTGTCATCTGTTTAAATTTCTAACTCCTCTGCATATTATGTTCAGTGAATGTTGTTTACTTTTACCACTAGTATATGGTCTTGTTTTGTTAGGTTTTTTGGGTTTTGGGGTTTTATTTTTACATTTTCCCAGTTTTTCTATGATGTAATTCCTTCTCACTGCCTTATGCTAATCAGGATTGTGATTCAGACCAAACTGGTGATTTTTTTAATAAGGGTAAATACATGCAGGGGACAGAGGTCATTATATGGGGTTAATAATCTGGCCATGCAAAGCCATGGTTGCTCACCTTGCTCCCAACCAAGCTGGTTTCTACGTTGAAGAGTGACCAGAAATGTAAATAAAGCCTAAGGATCCTCCCTTATCAGCCTAGATTTCTCAGACCATTTATAAGGAGGTCAGAACATATTTAGCTGAGGTCAAAGCAGAAGCTGTGATGATCTATGTCTTGTACACTCTACTGTATAGTATATACGTTCTGTGATTAGGGATACTTTTTGAGAAAGTGCAAAATTTAATTTTAGGTCCTCCTTCATTTGTTCTGTGGACCAGAAGAGTGCACAAACTACCAAGTCATAGGCAAAGTTAAATGGCATCTCATGATTGCTCACCACTGCTGAAACTGGGTTGTTACGCTTGGCACGTGTGGCCATAGGAGCTTGACATATTGGCTCAGATGAAGGCATCCTATTGCAAGATGGCTTGTCTCAAATTCTGGAACTTTCTGTAAGAATAGGTTATGCTTTTTGAGGTAAAGAGGTATTAGGTAAACCATGTGAATCACACTGGGATCAAGTTTTGAAAATCAGACTCACCTCTCTGAAAAGTACAGCTTTGAACCCCTTGACTAGGTGGACTAGAAAGAATTCCTCCTGCTTTTAGGATGAACGTGCTATTTCGCACCTACACTAAATATAAATAAATATAAATCTCTTCTGCTAACTCTTATCTCTTTGGAAAGGACTTGGCTTTCTGAATTGACATTGTGAAATATAATTTGCAGCTCTGAATCAGTATGTATACTGATTATATATATGCTGATATTATATACTTGATATAATAATCACTGTGCCAATATTTCCTGTAGTAAATTTAGGTGGCTTCCTTCTTGAATTGTACCAAATCACTCTCCAAAGATGAGCTGATCATTATTTACAAATACTCTGAAGCTGTCTTTCTCCATTCACTATGGAGGAATTCTAGCTTGTAAGCTCTGGGGGGTTTAGTTTAGTAGATATTGTTGTGCCTAAACTGAGTAGCTAAAATGAATTGAATCCAAGACTGTGTGGTGTTGTATATAATGGACTTTGTGCTTCTCCCAAGTTCAACAGCTTTGCTGATTTCTCTGGTATCTCACAGTTCCTTTTCTCCCTCAAACATAATCCTTTCTGGCTTTCATTTGTGATAACTATACTAATTATTTTCAGGGGCAGATGTGTTATGCAGTCCTGATGTGGCCAGTGCTGCAGCAACATCTGTGTTTGCATTAAAAACAAGTGCTGCATTCTTTACAAATAGGGCTTAGCTTGTCATAAGGGCAGGCTATCAAAAGTTCATTTGAATAAGATGATTTTCTGCTAGCCTTATGCTACCAGCTGTTTGGACCAAGGATTGGCAACAGCTCCATAGACTGGTCTTAGCCAGCAAGTGATGGTGGAGTTTGTGAATGTGGTCAAACTTTGACAATAACCCAGAACTTATTTGAAATGCATTTCTTGTCATTGCTGGAGAAGGGAAAAAAAGAAAAAAAAAAAGGAAATAAAGAAAGAAAAAACACCACTGAAGGGAGTTGTCACACAAAAGTGTGTGGTATGAACTCAGGGACCTAAAAAATCAATCATGGCAATTATTTTACTAAATTATTTTAAACTGTAGTGTGTCCAGAAGTCTTTCTGTTAAATGTCTGCTGTCACAGCAACAAGCTGTGCTGTTTCTATCTCTGACCTTTTTCATGTTAAAATGCATGTCAGTATGTAAAACAGAAGCACTCCACACAGAAGATGACTGTAGCAGTGCTTTGCTTTGCTGCACTGAAGGTCCTGGAGATACATATTTTGCAGGAAATTAGTATAATGGGACAATTCGCCATTTAGTTAGAGGGGGAAAAAACCACCAACAAGAAGCAAAGGTTGCTTTTTTCAACATTTGTTTTGTCATGTTCATTTTTGTTATGATATATTTGAGGGAACGAAATGGAAGACTTAAGTGGCACATGCAGAGAATGGATGACTTGATGATGAAGTGTGAAATGACCATTAAAGCACTGACCGTTTATCCCTAATACTCTATTCGGAGCTGAGATCTAAGTGAAATGAGTTTAGTGGTTGCAGCTGAGTACCTAGTGGACTGGAGTCTATATGTCATAGAAATCTAAATCAGCCGGCGCAGTTTAACATCAATAACAGCATTGATTCTGAAGAGGTGTGGGTCAGACCAATGTATAATAACATTAAGGACATGAAGAGCCTGAAGGAAGATTTGGGGAAACAACTGGGATGTTTTCAAAGCAGGTCCTAGTATTTTCTTTTCAAAATCTGCTCACATGCAAACATGAAGTGCTCTAGCAGGTGCTCTTGGATCCACTGGATTTGGGTCCCCTGTTTTCGGATGACAATGAGAAGACATTTCATGAACTGCATGAACAATTGAAGAAACCGTGAATGTCAGGTCTTATTCCACTCTTGCAATTTCCCTTTTTACTGCAGAAACTCCAGGGGAAGACTCACTGGCTAGGCTAGACTAAAAGTTGCAGGACTGGTTAATGAACAGTGGTTCCAGCAGTCCTCAAGGACCATCAACACAAGGTATGCAAAACTGACTAGGTATTTATGGAGGGAGGTCAGGCCTCTGATGCATATCAAACCATCATCAGTAGACCTTAAGGAGGAAGTCTGAGAAGTGACGAATGCCAACAACTTGGTGGTATGGCAGCAACTACAGGCTCCTATCTGAACTGGGGCACTCTAATTCCTGACAAGATAAAGGTGTTGGGAGGTCCTAGGTGCAGGGGGCAGGGGGGTTGTTCTAGGTGCTGGGAGGTTCTGGGTGTCTGGGGGTTCTAGGTGCATGGGATGACATTCATGTGACATGCCTCAGTCTTGTCCCAAAGTAGTAAAAAGATAATATAACCTGCACAGTAATGTTGTAGCAGGGAGCCATATCCTGAAAACAGGAATTACATAGAAATGGAAAAGCTCAAAATCAAAACCTGGGGGATTCTGTTGTGGAGCTGTGTTTTCAGAACCCGTATCTGATGGCCCCATGCTGTAGGAACCAACAGACACGCATACAACAAATTACAGTAAATAGTACAGAAATCAGGAGAAAGCTCTATTTGGAGGTTCATTTCATTTCATTTCTCCTCCCTCACCTTTTAAATCAGGCTGGTAATAACTTCAGGAGAGTCCCAGACCAGATGTGAACTGTTAGCTCTTCATGCTTAGTATAGAGTTCCTAATATCTGACCAGCCAAAATAAAGTTGTGCCAGCATAAATCTGCTTCATGGTTTGAAATCAGAAAAAAGATATCCTTTGAGAGAGTTTTTAATTCAAGGAAGTGAAGTTTGGTGTTATAGTTTCTTCCTTTTGAGATTTAGATAGATGATTAATGAAGAACAGTATATAGTAGTAAAGTCACAGGGAAATTATATCCATTCTGGGAAAGAATGGATGGAGTTATATATATATGTGTGTGTATATATATCCCCTTTCCAGGGGGTTTAGAATGAAAATTTCTAGAAAAATAATGAGATACTATATAATTATGCAATCTCATACAGATGATGGCAAGCACAGTAGTAAATTCTTGCCATCAAGTTTCAGAGTACTAATCAAAGAGTGAAGACATTTCAGTACTCCATGTTTGTACAATATGTGATGTACAATATCAGGTAATTTGTTTAGCCTTCTCCTGCTGGAGGTTGAACTCAAGGCAAGTCCATGCAGAGGTGCTATCCATTTGGGTTGCAAATTCACTGTAGCACATTTTGTGTTCTGTGAGAACAGAGGGGAGGATTGAGGACAAGTAGATTTGTTGGAATCAGTGGGAAGAAGAAAATGTTTTGTGCCTGTTCTTTAGTCATGCAGAAGTAGTCATTTAGGCTGATTAATGTATTTGAAGTAAAACAAAACAAAAAGGGCTGTACAGACTTGTGAGGTGTTTTATGTATGCAAACATGCAATTAGCTTGCAGTATGGCCACGCCAGCACAAATGTGTCTGAGCAGGTATGAAGGAAACTGATTCAGATTTACAGCAACATGTTTTCCTTGTTTAGCTTTGGATTGGTTTTACACTCTCTTAACTTGCGTATGAAACTGCAGCCAGAATACCTGGTGTCTGATCAGGTTGTGACCATTTTTCTAGGTAGAAATACCATCCCTGTGGGGAAAAAAAAAAGTCTCTACATTAAGCCTGTGTACAGTAGCTCTGTAAGATCATGGAAAGAGATGCTTTTAGGGGTTGGAGCTGGAGATGTTGCTGCTCGGGGTAGCTTATCAGCCCTGGAGTCCCTCCATCAGAGGTAGCCCCATCAGCGGTGCCTGACAGACTGCAGAGCAAAGTCAGCCGCATCTGCCCAAACTGTCCTCCCAAACATTGAAGCCTGGGTGGATAATGATGCATTAAAATAGACAAAGAGTTCTTCTGTGATCCATCCTGTCAGTTCTGTGATGGGGGGTGTACCTGCAGCAGTGGGGGCTGTAACACTGGTGACTGGTGAATTGAATGCTTGTTCAGGTCCTAAATAAAGAGAGGTGTGTGTGTGTGAGATAGTGTAGGGGGGTGTAATATCATAATGAATATATTGCCATGTGTGCCGTAAAATTTAAACTTAGCAATACATAATGCAAGAGCATGCTTTCTCACTTTATTTCGGTATCTGGAAAGTTTCAGCCCTGGCATCATATCAATATTTATTAATGCATTGTGAACTAGAACCTGTGATTATTACTCATGCTATCTCATACTTTACAAGCTTCAACTCTGAAGAATAAAATCACATCTGCTTTTGCTCTTCCCATATTTTATTCAATGTTTTAACAGCTTTGCAGTAAATATCTCATCCATTACAATTCAGTTGTGACTGTATCAACTTCACATCTCCTGTTTTATTGCTGTCATTATAGTTAAACAACGCACAGTTAATTCTGTTAACTAACAAGTTCATTGTTCTCAGTAGTCAGCAATCTCTGTTTGTTAAGTCCACAGTGTTACTGGTTGTAAAGCAAACCTGGGGACTGTGTGAAGCATTTTCCTTCATTTGGAAAATGAAGACATGTTCTTTATAAAAGCTGATTAATAAAAGGTTAATTGTGATCCCAGGCAATAAAGCTTGCAGAGTAATTCTGATTTACTGAGAACAAAAAAAAGTTGTATTTGTTCTCTTCAGCTTCTGTCACAGCCCCCAGATAACAGCAATTTTCTTATACACTAAGCTGAGTGTTAAAAGTTGTAAACTTAATGCTGGGGGGTAGGAAGGAACCATGAAAATTATGACTAGAAAGAATATTAAAGAATAATGGCAAGTGGAATGACCGTGCTCACGAGTGGAATGGGGTAAGAGCCCAGTGTTGCTGGGGAACAAGAAATGGTTACAGGAAATTAATGTCATTGGATACGAAGAATAAGCAGAGATAGTGGGTTTATGAGACCTGAATTTGTGCTTTAGGAAAGGATGGAGTAAAGAGGGGTAGAAAAGTAGGTGGAGCTGTTGATGGGAGCAGTAGAAACCAAAGTCAGCCAGCTAGGGAAACCTGATATTTAGAAAGGGGAATCACAAGGTAGATGGCACAGAGTAGGAGGGATAATTAGGAAGTCACGTGTTGAGCGAAGGTAAATGGACAAAAGAATATTATTTCAAAAACCTGAAATCTTCACTCTGTGTTTTAAGAACCATTTCAGCCTTGCCAGTACTTTTCAGTGCAGTCCATATCTGCTGCTGCGGGAGCTGAGATGCAGGAGCATGCTCAGGTAATCTTCCCCTTTCCTTCCTGCTACTTGTGTGGAGATGATGGGCAGCAGCTCTGTAGAGTCTGCACCATCCTGTGCAAGGTGACAGGGTAGCACACTGGTGGGAGGCAGAAAACAAAGGGAAGAACATGCTAAATACATCGGAGCGGGGTCTGAACCACAGCAGTAAAAACCAGTTCTCCTGTCTCTAGTCTTGCAAGGCTTAAAGCTACTGAAATTTGTTGAACTGCTGTAGTTTGGCCCATCTGAGATTGAATTTCTTCAGAGAACAATACCTGCCCTTTTAAAGATATTGAGTCAATTGATTTCACAACATGAATAAGCCTGTCTTCTTTTGAGAAATATGTAGTAATTAAGTATAATATTTTTAATGTACAATTCCTAAAGGAAAATATACCTCACTTGCAGTTTGAAAGCTGTCTCTTGAGAAATCTTGCATGCCTGGTGATGATTTGAATTCCTTGCAGTCCTTAACTTGCTACCTGTGTGTTAGAAATAATTTTAAATGAATTGAATAAAATTCACAACTGTTATGTGCCAGGGTATGATGAACTCACAGGAAATATGACTCAAATGTATTTTTTCCTTTTTTTTTTTTATAACTGTAATAAATAGGAATGGACAAATACAGATTTAATGACACATTTCTGAATGAAATGGTCTGTTGTCATCAGCAAGCAGCATGTTTAAATAAGCTGGTTTATATTTGTTAAATTTCTGTGTCATTATAAATGCATAACAGGGAATAACCACAGAAAGATCAAGGACTGCCCTTGGAATTACGTACATGGATATAGATGTATACAATTTTACTATTAAGTCCTTATTTAATAAATGAAAATTATTTTGGTGTTATTTTTGGGAGGGGGTTAACTGAGGGTATTTTTTTAGTCTTTCTCTTTTTTATTTGGCGGTTGGAAGTGTCTTGTCTTTGTTTTGTGGCTACAGACTGGAAAGTTTACCATCCCCAAGTTACCTGCTGCCCGTGTGTAGATGCATAAGCAAGAGTATTCCAGTATCTGGTTTGAAACAGACATTGAGGGGGAAATGTCTTTTCCATTTTAAGCACATACCTCTCTGTAGCCTAGAACAAGTAACTTGGACATGTCTTTTAGATGTTAGAAAGAAAGTGAGAAAAGTTCCTTGATGCATTGAATTCTGAGCTTGCCTTGCTTGTGCCCACCACAGAGCACATGAGGACTGTGTGGCAGCTGCTGTGCTGCAGCTTGAACCGAGCCTCCAGATGCAGGATGCTCTAGGGCACCTGGGTACTGTTTCGGTGGATTATTTCAGGATCTTATGCGCTGGGTACAGCTGAGTGGCATGTTTGTGCAATGGGATGCTGGTTTCATTATTTTATCCAAATTACACTACAAGTTATATCAGTGTAAACCAGGCATTGTTCTTTATGTTGTGTGGTTAGATTTGAAAGAAAAAAAATCAGCGTTTAGGTCTGTTGCAAAGGAAATAAAGAATGTGAGATTGCAGTGGAAAGTGAGTGTGCAGAAGGCCCCTTTTCTCATATCCTCTCAAGCGTTAAGTTTGTTTGTCTATGACAAACTAAGGGACTATGTCCCTTTGCCGAGCTCTGTGTATTTCTGCAGAATTAATAACTGGAGAGGGAGTCCACTAATTCCCATCTACCTATTTGAAACATAGTAGGAGGTTATGAACTAAACACACGATGTATCTTGGCTCAGCAGCAATCATTTTACCTGTTAGTATTACTTTTTAAATTGAATTTAAATGTGGAACATGGACTGTGTGAAACTGTTTGGCATTTGATTCACAAGAATGTGTTGGGGTCTGCTTCGTTGATGCTAAATCTGCATCAACATCAAAGCTCCCAATAGAACTCAGGAAAAATGCATGCCCAAGACAACTTCCTGAAACCTGGATACTAAGTTGAGATTTGAAACGGGTTGGCTTGAATCTGATCCATTCACTCAAAAAACCCTTAAAGCTCTTTGACTTGGTCTGGGGCTACCCTGAAGGTAAAGGGTAGATCTGGGAGCTCTAGATTTGATTTCTCTCAGTCATAGATTTGTGTGTAACCTGAGGGTAAGTCACTTGTCTGCTGTACTCTGGGTTCCCATTTACAAGGCAGTGATGATGGTGGTGATGATGATAATTATAATGCTTCTCTACTTTATATGGGTACAGGGAGACCTTAATTTCTTAATATTTGTCATTTGTAAAGTCCTGTGTTTCATAGATGGATGAAGCTAAAGAACAAAGGCAGAAGGAGGAGATTCATACAGTTCTGAGGGGAAGTTTTGCTTTCAGCAAGATTTTAGCCAATTTCACAAGAGCCCTTGTTCCCTTTATCATAGAATTTTGTTCCATGGAATTCTGTGTGGTCTGATATTCATCTCAGGGAACGCAGTTCTGAAAAGAAATGCTCAGGAGGTGGGAGGGATTGCATATCACACAGCGTTTAGACTGAGCTTTGCGATGTCAAAGTTGTCTGCTGTATAAATATTGAGGGCTGTAACCCTGAACTTGAGAAGCATTCAGTTTTTATCTTTTATTAACTGACTGAACTAATCGTACTGTTTCACTTGATAACACAGGAATGGATTCTGCAAACATCAGCAGGTATAGGAGAGCACTTGCTTTCCTTCAGTATTTCCACAGGCTTCAGTGGGACAGATGTATTATTTGCCTGAAGGAGAGGATAACGCTCCCCACGTTTGCCTAAGGAGTATACTCAGTAGCAGCTGTGATAAGCTGCTGGACTTCCACTTTGCTCTGTTGATGTAGCTGAAAAGAATTGACCAAGAAACGTGTTATTTCGGAGCTGGCTATAGAACTGGAAAGATCCTGCAGTGATTATAATTTAAATCCACTTCCCTGTCTCCTGATTGGTGACTACACCTATAACATATTAAACTTTACAAGCTTTTGATGGCTAGTAGGAAGCAAATGTGTATTAATCCTGAAGCGAAGGTTTATAAGAGAAAGGATCACTGTCACAGAGCATCTGTAGCGAGGTCACAGCTCAGAACAGGTATTTGCCCAGAGGTGACCTCTAGAATGGGCAATGCATTGTGTTTTTGGGAAGGTTATTAATCTATGCCAAATACACAATCACATGTGAGGGTTGTACTTTGTATTATTTAATTTCATTCCAATTATTCCAGAAAAAAACAATTAAGAAAATGAATAATTATAAAAGTAAGGTCAACTCAATTTTCTCTACTAATGTTTTTAGTTACTGGACTCATTATTGCTAATTTCTTTCATAATCTTTGCCATCTAACCTCATTTGTTTCATTGCTAAGTGGCAAGAAAGGAGCATCATAAAACTTCAGTGAAAACAAAGCAGAAAAATCGTGTCATTTTAGTGATTTCCTGAGAAAGTAATTATCTGTTTTTAACCTTTATGGAAAGAACTCTTCTGATCATCTTCAATATAGCTGTTAAATTTCCATCTTTTCATTTCTGATTGTAATTTTCCAAGTTAAAAACATATAGCTAGGTAGATGCATTTTTTCCTTCTAAAACTTGTATTATTAAGCACTTTGAGCAGTTTTTGGAACCTAAAAGAAGAATTTAGTCTATAATTTTAAAATGCAGTGAATTTCATAGCACTGAATTTTAAATATTTTTTGACGGAATGATTCATTTGAGCTCATAAAGCTACCTTTTATTTTTCTGTAATATTAGAGATCGGAACCAACAATGAAGTCAATGGGAGTCTTTCTATAGGTGACAAATCGGATTGTTTCCTATAATCCTGTGGATTAGTATGCAGGGGCTAATGCCCCCATGTTTTGGAAAGCTTATTGAATTCAGTGATGTCCTGTGAAGGGGCCACCTGTACGCAAAAGGTTGTCAGGCTGAATTCTTTGCGTTTCCATCCAGAAAACATAGAAGCTGGAGGAGGTAACATTTGAACTAAGGTGTGAATGTCAGAGAGGAACAATCAGGTTCTAGGTTTTATTTGCACTACATCTGTTAAAATGAGTACCGCTAATTTTCACTTACAGAAATGTATATTATTATGTAATAATCTAATGAAATTTTAAGGTTTTATTTTGCTGTAGGTGGGCTTCAAAGTTTGGGGTTATTTTAATTTGGTTTTCTTGGTTATTTGGTTGGGTTTTTTGATAAATTATTATTATCTGTAAGCAGTACTTAAATGTTTGCACCAGCTGCACAAAAACAGTCATGTATTTAGAATGAAACTTAGGGCTAAATCTTTTGAGTGTTACTGATATATATTGACAATATATTTAACAATATTCATCCATGTGGGTCTTCATAATACCTTTATTGTACAGAACCCATTATATAAGAATGTTAAGGTGAAGGGCAAACTCTTGTAGATGTTTAAAGGAGCACACCCACATCGAGATGCCTAAATTAAAAAGGGTGAGTGGAGGTCATGAACAGTCTTTCATTGCTGATGGATTTACTGAGATGGAGGCAACTAGAAGAATAGCTGCCTTATAAATGTCTTTGGCTATCAGGATTCCAAGCAAAAGCAATTTTCTTTATTTTTTCCTCTTTCATTATTCAGTTCTTAATGTAATTAAAAGAAGATTTCATCTCCACCACCCTCTCTGTGCTGCTGCTGCTGTTGTTTTGGTAGCAGCAGGGTATTTATTGCCTCTTCTCCTGTAGCGCTGTGCTGTGTGCAGAGCGGATGAATGCTGTGTCTGTAACCGTGACAGGATTGCAGGAACTGAACACAGAGAAAGTCAGTCACAACCTGGGTGCTTGATAGCATTTATGTGGGGTTTTTTTGTATGGAGCAAGGTAGGGCTAGGAAAAGGAAACCTCTACAAACAAAAGCAAACCATGCCTTTAAAGAAGCCATGGGAGAGAGGCAAGGATTGAGAATGAACCAATGTGAAGTATCAGTATCATCTTCAAATGGCAGCAAAGCACTACTCATGAGCCTTTTGCTTGCTGTAGCACCATGCAGTAGCTCTGTTGGAAAGAACTTGATCCCTTCCTCACCCTTCTCTGCCTTTTTACTCTCATCTGCATGCTGCTTTTCACCATTCTTCAGTCATCCATAGTGGCTTCCAGTGGTCTCTTCTTTGGCCTCATCAGGGAAAACAGGGAGGTCAAGTTTGGAGGAGCAGCTCCCAGGAGGCACCTCTGCAGCGGTGCCCCCAGGCTTATCTCCCACTGTCTGCAGCACAGGGATGAGCTGGGAAGCTGTAGGTGGACGTTGGCTTGTGCTCAGTGTTAGGGTGACACTGCTATTCCTGGTCACAGCCCTGGCATGGAGTTTCCCACACCGTTTTCCGCTGCATAGCGTAGAGCTGCTGAGCTTCAGTCATGGTGTCAGGAATTACACAAGTCAGAAAAGAGGTAAGACTCTACAAATGATGGGGAAAAAAGAGAGAAGCCATTTTGACTCTTTAAATTCAAAGTGTTGTGACACCTACACAAGGATTTCCATATTCGGTCCCTTGGCTAAAACTAAGCTCTGGATCAATTGAATATCTGAAATACTTCCTGCCAGGGATTATATCTTGCTATGGAAGGGAGCTAAGCTTAGTGAACTGATAGGTCTTTTCCATCTCTAACTACTGCCAGTATGATTATGGTCTTTTAATCAGAAAAATGTGTTGCTGAAAAGTAGAGAGATTAAGCACCACAATTGTCTGTAACAAAAGCAAGTTTTGTTGGATGAGCAGAGATCTGATGAATGACATGATTTGAAATGTTTTCATCCTAATGGCTTCCTCTTCTGAAGTTAATTTTTTTTGTCAGTTGCCAAAACATTTATGAGCAGATTTGTGGATAATGACACTCTTAGATGGGGGTTTAAATAAAAATCTGTTCCATTTGCAACCTAGAAGACCCAGCATTAAAGCAGACAAATGGGTTTGGAGTCTGATTCTTCTTATGGCAGTGTAATAGATGAGCTGGGGTCACTGCTGGTATACATTGAGCAAGGCAGTTGTTCCTTCCTTGTAGGAATTTAACATAGGAAGTGATAAATATGGTCAAAGTACTATTTTATAAGGAGTGCTTGCTATGAAGTGAATGGCTGTGCAATCTAGGGAAGTTCCTGTTCCCTGTGTAGACTGAAAAACAGACAGGTAGAGAAAGAGAAAAGAGATGGGCATTGTGTGCTGAATAAATAGCTAAATTTAGAATTGGTCTCTTTGTCCAACATTCAGATCCTTAAAAGGGACAGAACAAGAACCCATCATTTTCTAGCCCTGTTGAAGAGGAAATCTGGCCTGTGGGTAGGTGGTTAAACAATATATTGAATAAAATAGTCTGACTTCATATTATAAGCTAGGAAATGTTATTAGGGAATTGTGTGATTGCAGTACTCTCATGCCAAATAAGACACCACAAAGAAATACACACTGGCCAATGCTGCACCTTACTTGAACTACATGTATTGAAAAGCAAGTACTCAAATATGTTCAAATAGTCTCTTAAATGAAAAAAAAAATAGCTGAACTCTTGGTTAGTTCTTAACAACAATGGGTAGAGATTTTATATTCCCCTTTGCTGGTGTCAGCACGTACCAGCCCATCAGGGTTGGTGGGGGTCAACCCATCACACATCCTGAGGTAGTCTCTCCCTTTAAGCAGTGCTCTTTTCTTACTTAATTCCAATTGGCATTACCTGTACCAACTATATTGCCAGTGCAATAAAGAGCCCCTGTAGTTTAAGTACTGAGAAATAAAATCTTATTCTGCATTCTAATTTAAAAAATATCAAACTGATAACCCTGCATAGGGCTAATTTTAAACTCTCTATGTTTGTGCCAGTGAAGATACATCTATAACACATCTGAAATGGCAACATTTGCAAAAATGCTATTTACGTATACAACACATTTGTGTGTGTGTGTGCAAATGCTTATGGTAAGGTATTTGCAAATACATTTCTGTTTGCTTTTTCCAAATTTTACCTGCATGTATATATTATATCCTTCATCTAGAATGAGAATGTAGCACATTATCCTGCTAGGAAACAAAGTGAGACAGTGTATGGTAATTTTGCTTGAAACGTTGTTTTCATACACAAGTAATAAGGCCACATTTCCCTACTTGGAAAGCATAAACTTTTACCATACTGCAGGATGGCATTAACATTATTTCCTAGCAATAATGTGAATTTTATGATAATGAACACTGAAGTGCATCTATGTCACACTTTGCAGGATTCTCAAAAAATCTTTTACTTTATTGTCCTGACTTCCACCATTTCAAAAGACTTTTTGTTACGCCTGATCCAGTCTTTCTTTTCTTCCAACTCCAGAGTCTAGATCATATGGAACTTTGATAATTTCAGTCATTAGAAGGGCTGAATAGCATTTTCTTTCAGTTCATGTATGAATTGACGAAAAAGGTAGAAAACTTGGAAGGCAAATTACAGGAAGTTCAGCTTCTTTGCAGACATCAATGGTAGCTGATAGACATTGCAAATACTTTCAAAACATTCCTCTGAAATACTTATTTAGTTAAAATTAGTTATAATTTGTCAAACCACATTTCTTCTTTTAAGTCAGCTGGGTTACCAAGTTCTTTCACTAGGACAACTCTAAATTACAGAATTAAATCCTGGCCTTGATTAAATAAATGGTAAAAATCCCTTTCATTTTAATGAGGCCAAAATTTCAGGTATATACTATTTAGGAAAAAGAAAAGACATTTCAGGTCTTACCTATGCACTCAGCAAGCTAGTACAGGGTTGTTTCTTACCATATACTTTCTAGAGTTTATTTTCCAGACTACTTTTAAACAGTGGGGTTTCCTTTACTGTCCACAGTACATTATTCCACAACCCCATAGATCTTGTTCATGCTGGACTTTAAATCAACTATCAAATACCCACTAGTATCTTCAAAGGCTTCTGAAAAAGAATGGTTTACAAGGGTGTTTTTTGCTTTGCCAGTATTATGATTTGTTATTCATCTTGTGGATTTTTAAGCAGACCCCTGTACTTAGTATTCATATTAATGGTCTTACTGTATTTAGCCAGATAAAAAACATTCAGCACAATGTGTGCAATAGTTACATTTCTATGATATACATACTTGGTAAAAGCTTTCTCATTTTCATCATTTAGACAGGTAGGATCTGGTAAATCATGTGCAGCACTCAGAACAGGATGACAGTATGGTAGGGGGTAGAAGAAAATAGCAGACAACTGCTGCAGGTGTTTTTTTTTCTGAAAACCTTGACCAAATGTTTAAATCCAAAAGAGGCTGAAAATTATAGGTTTTTTTCCTTTTCCCATAGCAAGTCACTTGTCAGACATATCAGTAAAACACTGTGCTTGCCTTGCTCATTTCATACTCAGGTTGAACTCCCTACTATTACCCATCTGTTCTGCTTTTAACCACCCTGTCCTCAGTGCCTGGTTTTCCAAAG
Organism: Mesitornis unicolor; assembly: GCF_000695765.1. NCBI lineage: Eukaryota > Metazoa > Chordata > Aves > Mesitornithiformes > Mesitornithidae > Mesitornis > Mesitornis unicolor. The sequence goes on along the minus strand of NW_010173556.1, from coordinate 15,006 downwards.
CTCTGGAGTTTCCACAGCCTCAGTCCGTGGGTTCTCTGTGGTTTGCACGTGCTTCACTGTTCCTAAAGTAGGTCCAGCATTGCAAACTGTGAGACTGAAACACACAACTGGCCAAGTCTATTAGATACTGTTTGAAATTTACTACTTATCTCTGTTCCCAGTCTGTGAAATGAAGATGTGATAGTCTGTATTAAGAACCCTGTATAACAGTTTTAAAATCCACCCTTCCAGCTGGCAAGGCAACTGTCAGACTCTAGTAAATAAGGATGCAGGAGACCTTTGTGGTATATGGAGCAAAGTATAATACCAAAGGAACAAATTCTGGTTTTGTAAGGATACAAGTCAACTTGACTTCACTGACTTAAATTAATTCAGAATCACACCTTTCTACATGAGACAAACCTTGGCCCTCAAGTGGAATTTCTTCACTTGGACATCTTCATTCTCCATAGCATATCATATACATATGTGGCTCCATTATAGCTTTACTGATAGTGGCTTAAGTGCCAGAATCAGTTCAGAATAAGAGCTTTACTGATCATGATTTTTACCTGAAGGGGAAAATAATCAGTTCACTATGTACATAAACAGACCAGGGACTCCTGTTAGATAAAGACAATGGTGATTTAGTAAACAGAATCACCAAAGAAGCACATCTCTTCCATCTCATCAGTCTCCCCTAAGCTTTTATGTAATTTTCTGCTAACATATATTTTCATGACTTTTGTTTTCATTTAACACAAGCTTTTCTCAAGTTTAAAGTATATGATCAGTAAACGGCATGTTTTTCTTTTTTTTAATTTACATTCCTTTCTTGTCAGTCTTCCCTAAACACAGAATTGCTTCTACTCTTTCACATGCTCATGTGTATGCACATGCTTGTGCTCTATTTTGTCTTGTACTGTGCCTCACACACTCATCTTCTTTAGTATCTAAGTTTTTATACTGTACCAGTAACCTTTTACAGGATTCCCTTTTACTCTGCAATTGTGCTGTTTAAAAAAATAAAAAAGAGAGAGGGAGACAAAGAAAAGGAGAAAGAACCTTTAGCTTACCTTGGAGCCTCAGCAACAAGAGTTTAAATACATGTCAAGAGAGAGAAAATTAAAATAATCAGTAAGTGTACTTTGCAATCCGGTCAATGTCATTGGCATTAATTTTCTTTTTTTTCTCAAATAATCAGAATCATTTAACTTTCTCAGCTACTGGTTGCTTCCCATTAAAATACAAACATACCACTTTGTGTGGGGGCTATGAAAACACAACTTTATTATTTTCTAAAAATAACCTTCTAAAAAGCCCTATATTCCCTCTGCATATTGCATATTACCTTTGTGCCAACCATGTAGTATGAATGAGAATATGGGTGTTTTCCTTGAGTACCTTAAAAATTCAAAGACATAAACAGTATTTCTGTAGCAAATCATTCTCACCTCATATTAATTGCTGATCTTCCTGTTGCTGTAATGATGCCGTTTCCCAACAGCCTGAATGTGTCTGTCCTTTCGCTGAGGTCATATGACTGTTAAATGTGCCACATTTCCTCTGTCAATTTGGGAAAAAAAATGCCAGATTATATATCAAGGGTTTACTTTGATGCATAACTTTCTGTGAAACACACGTCACCAAAATAAACTCTGGTACCTGTCCCATTGGGAATGAGAACTCATAAATATGGAGTCAAAGGTAATTGGCCCCCACAAGCCCACAAATATTACTATTCATTGCATTACCAGGAGGTTTGTGACTAAAGTTGTTGTTTTAATGGAAAGCCTTTCAAATTGGTCTTTAAAAATATATGCTTCACCACTTTTATTAGTTGTTAATTCCATTTTTAACTACCTATTGTTGGTAATATCCTCTTAGCTTGAAAATACAATGTCTTTTCCTAGTGACTCTATCCATTTTTAGTTCATTGATTCACTGAGGGTTTTTTCTTCATTGGATTCCTAAAGCAGCAAAAGTTAAAAGAAATTCTTAATTGTTTACTTCATTGTTTGTGCAATGGTATCAGCATTGACATCTGCAGGAATATAAACAGATTTGAGAAGATCTTTTCTTGTTCATTTACTGAAGGGAGCTGTGCTATATTAAATTGATTTAAGCTTCCAAATATAGGTCAGATAAACTAAAATAATCTTTCTTGAGTTAATGTTCTTCTTTCTAGCTACTTATACATAGTTTTTGTTTTGGTATTAAATAATATCTAGAGGCTTGAAACAGCATCAAATTTTGACTGCATTGTGCGTGCGATCTTGGGACTTGGAATTGACTTTGTGTTTTCCTCTGACCAGGGCTACGTTTTTCTGTGGCTGTTTTGTTTTGAGTTTTGGATGCATTCAAACTCTTGAAAATTTTGTGGAATCCTTTCAGAGAGGAGAGACAGATGTGAGTGGCAGGCAGAGTACTCCAGCCTCAAATATACAAATCTATGTGACAGAGTTGCTATAGAGCAAAAGAAGCAGGGACAAGATCTGTTTTGTAGGTCTTGCATATCTGATGGCTGTTTCATGTATAAATGTGATAGTTGCTTGAAATGTGCCGTGTATTCTTTGCCAATATGGAACTGAATAATTAATTTATTTCCCTGACGTTGAGAAGCTTCTCTAAATTCCTGTCTAAAGTCTTATCTCTGATTTAAATATCCACAACTGCACTTTTCTAATGTAAACAAGCAGCAAAGATTTGTTGTAGGCAAAGAGTATCTGCTGAGGGTTCAGACTAGTAGATACGAAGCAATGCACTTAAACTAGTGTCAACATCATTAATATGGGGTGCACCTACTTATTATTTACTGCTCAGCTTTCTGGGGCTTGGGAATTCAGAGTTCAGCCAAACCCTGACACTAGCTCTTCTTCCTAAAAGTACAGCGCCATGTGGTTTTTCTCTTTGCATTCTGTTTGGAAATCCATATGAACATTTCATTTATTTTCTATAATGTCTAAATCATTAAATTAAAAGCTTTGGGGTGCAATATGAGACTGACAAAGATAATTACAGTTTTAAAGCCTTTAGAGGTTTCATGCATCATATAAAATTTTACATTCCACCACCAATTTGAATCAATTACAATCTTTAAATCTATAATTGTGCTATTTAAAGCATTTTAAAGGGCACAACGCATGTGGTATTTCTCTCTGTGTTCCAAAGTATTTTCACAACAGATCTATTTATTGTGTGAAACATCTAGAGGCTATTAAAAGATGATCAGAGGCATTATTAACTCTTTAGTTTGTCTCCTTAATGCAAGAAGCAGATATGCTTAAGCATTATTTATCACTTAGTCTCAGTTGTGCTAAATTTCTCAGCCTTTAGTCACAATAATTGTAACGAAGCTTGGAAGAGATCATGCAGAGTGTCCTCATAATGCTAAACCAATGACTTCTTTGTGCTTGGGTGAGCATGCATTCTCTTTCATATTACAACAAGGCAAAGAAACAGAAGACTTTTCTAATTTATTCTTTTCATGCTAGATCTAGATCACTGCACAGGTAAAGATGCTGCTCTTTATTTCTCATGCAAAGCCCTTTTTCTCGCTCTGCACTTAGTTTATAGCAAGGGATTTCAGCACCTTTTTTAAGCTACTTCCATTACTACTTAGCTGATATTCTAGGAAGTAATTGTGATCATCTCTCAAAATCCTAAACCAGAAGTTTCAAATGAATATAGTTTTGGTGAGTCTTACCATTTTTGTTCTAATGGAAATTCTAACATCTGAGGTTTCAAAATTTGTACATAAATTGAATGCTTTCCATAAAACTGAATTTCTGAACAACATATTTTCCCTAAACTTTGTTTCATTGAGACTTTTAACTTTACAGAAATAAGAAAGCAGAAGTGAAGGGCCGTAAGTCAATTGAATTAAAATATCTCAGTGATTTTGCTTCAAAAATATTGAGAGTATGTTCAAGGGACTACGTGTTTCCAGTAATTCTAATGACAAATCTTGATTGACCAACTGTTCATCTTACATCTTCAGTATTTAAAAAAAAAAAAAAAAAAAAACACCAAACCTCATCAAAATCAACCAACCAAGAAAAGAAAACAATAACCGCTGCCTTTCATTAACAATTACTGCTGGTGAAAATTTTAGATATTCCCACGTACACATCAATGCAGCTCAGATGGTGCTTAGTGGGAGATGATGGTAATAAAATATACTTCAAGTAATCAGTCTACTTTTGGGGAGGGTTGAGGGTAGGGAAGATGCATGTTGGTTTTCAAACTTTATTTTAAGTGGGAGTTTTCTTGCTCTCTAAGAAAAAGCCAGCCCATCCTAATTTTGACAGAGAATATCCATTATTATAGATACAGAAACAGTTTTTGTAACTTTTGAATGAGTGGACACAACCTGGGTGTCTGTCTTATCAAAATAGGGCTGCCGGGTAAAGTGCCTCTGTTGTGCATGGAGTGCTACTTTGGAAAGATCCTTTTTTACATTAATTCAAAGCACAAATAGCTCATAGTACTAACAGCAAATCTGTTTTTCTTCTTAAGCAACTCAGATACACTAGTTCACGCATTCCCTTGGGAAACAATAGCAATGAATGCATTTGTTTCTTAAAGAATAGGCAATATTTTCAGTGTTTCTCAAAAAAAATAAGAAAAAAATAAAAAGGTTGTCTTATGCCAAAGCCTACTCTCCATTCTGCCTGCTCTGAAGAAAGGATTGTTGTGTCCTCGGGTAACGGCTTCGAATTTTAAATTCTGATCATCTGCCTTAGACGTCCTGTGTAATTTGGAGATCACTTGATACGAGTTGATATATGCAATGCTGAAACAGTAATTCCTGAACTCATATAGGCCCAAATTACATTGATTATTTCACAGACGTTACCAGGTATTCATAAGTGGAGTCAGTGCCAAAAATGTACCTACTCAAATAAATTTCCTCTGTAATTTTGCTGGCAGTGATATTTTGCTTTGGGTTTCTGTGATACGCAGAACAATAACCACCGCAGCGCTGCTCGGCACCGAGGAGGGACTGAGCCTCAGTGCTGAGAGAAGTAGTTCTGAAGTATTAAGGACAGGTAGCCTGATCCTTTCATCCTTGAAGGTAGTGGGAACGTTGTCCTTGCATTCAGAGGGAACAGGACACAAACCCTGTTTCGTAAGCATTAGTGTCAATGAAATTAATTGTCCCAAGTACTGAGATAACTGTGCAAGACCTCTTTCCATCCAGCAGAGGTGAAATTGGATACAGCACCTTTTTTTCAGAGAATTTCCTATGGGAGCATTAGCTGTAGGAAATAGTTTGAAGCCATCCTCTTGGCTGCTGTTTTGTACCAAAGGGACGACTTTTTTCGTGTTCCAACATCTCTAGCACTGATTAGCATGGAAGTCACATAGCAGGAGGGAGGTGGGGGAAAAAAGATGCTTCCAAAAGCAGCATGTAATCTCAGGTGATATACAAGTGCCCATGTCATTTAGTTGGTAGGTTAAATATTATTTTCCAACTCTGTTCTCATTTACCAACCTTTAGGATTGCAGTGGGATACTTCCAGTAAGATTTAACTTTTCCTACCTATTAAAGATAGAGCAGGTTGATCTCTTATTCCTGCAAGTCACTAGCTGTACGGCTCCTTCCCTTTCACTTTTCCCTCACATGAATGTTTTTGTGCTTTTCTGATGTGTAACAGCAGAAGGTATTCATTCCCCTCCCACTTATACAAAATTAGGACTACCTCCAAATGGAGTTATTGTGGCAGGTGGAGGGAATTTGGCAGAGACTCTACATCATCTGGCATTGCCAGGATTTAGTCTCCATTATTTCTCCACACACCTAGAGCATCCTCGGGCGCAACACATCCAGCACAGCACCAGGCACCGGTGGTGGGTGGTGGGTGAGCATGGGTGCTACGCAGCACTGGGTACCCCCCGCAGCGCTGTGGGCTTCCATTTCCAGAGGGCATTTTTAGTCAGTCAAATTGACTCGCTTACCTGGGCAGCACGAAGGGATTGAAAAGTGGCAGTGAATCTAAGCTGAATGTGTCTGTAAAAGGCCAAGACCATTAAGACTGGAATAAAATAGATTGGTGGAGAGTGGAATCAGATCCCTGGGTATCAAGGATATCGAGTGGTTCTATCTTAGGTTACCACATTAAAAAGGAGCAAAGAAACTACTGCAAATGTCCAAAATGGGAGAGGTCTGGCATTAAACACAATCAAGTCAGGAATATTTGGGGGAAATCTAGATTTTCTTTTTAATATTTGCCTTTGTGGGTGAACTCAATAAAGCTCTCGATGTTAGAGGTTAGATGCACCAATATACGCAATGAAAATACTGTACAAGTGCAGTCTTTCACAGAAAGGAAAAAAAATCCTGCATTAAAAATAATTTTCTCCCTCAAAGTATCCAGTGAACTAGTCCAATAAATAATGGAATGTCACTATAGACTAAATAGATTTTGAGATGATAGGTCTTTTATTTTTGCAGTAATAGCAGAAAGTAAAAAAAAACATTTAAAAATCTGAACAATGTTTTTATGTTCAAATAACAAATATAACTTTCCAAACTGTTATTTCCATATTTCTTAATGCTAATGCATTCCCAGTTTTAAATCCAGTAAATGCCCATTTTCATTCTAGAATTAAGTTATCCAATAAACAAACAGCAACTGATAGTAAGAATTTATAGTGGAAAGAACGATTATTGATTCTTAATGCATAAAGGACTCATAATACAAACATCAGAGGCAAAAGATTTTTGTATTTTATTTTTGTATTTATTTGGAAAGTATATAACTGTAATGGTTTATTTTTCTAAACTGAGAAAAAGTATAAAATGTTTTGGAATACTCTTAGCTAAAAAGGTAATAAGAAGTACTTAGATTATTGGATAAAATGTGCTTTTCTTTAAGTAGGATACATAAAAATAATCAGTTCAGTATTTCTGAGCATGCCTACCATAGCTCAAGGATGTATACCTTCCAGCAACTGCAGCATAACCAAAGCATTGCACAAAACTCAGTGCTAATAATCAGAGATTCACAAAGATGGACAAACAAGAAAGAATGAGCATCCTATGAAAGTAATTTGATTTCTACACACGGATTATTAGCAGTCCTGTCTAACTTCTAAATAGCCTTTTCAGGTATACATGAAATGCAATGAGAAATTTTACAGGGCAACAGATCAGCTTCAATTTCCCAAGAATTTTATTATAAAAGAAATCACTGCAGGAATATAAGACTTTTAAACTTATAAAAATAACTCAGCGTTGCCCTTTAAAATTGTTTCCACTGACAACCGAAGTCATAGTGGCATTTGTTCATCCAGATCCCAGAACACACATGTATTCATAATGATACATCCCTCGAATGGCACAGTTCTTCTGTGGTTGCTACCTGTCAGCGCTTGTACTCAAGAACCTTGAATATCAGTGACTCACTAATGTTTTATGATATTTTACCTCACTTTATGGTAGTCATTTATGACAAGACCAGAATGACATAAACTGCCATAAAGCAAAGCAATGCAATCACACAAATGACCATAAATCAAGGTAGCAACAGAAAAAGGTCATAAAAGGAAAGAAAATTGGAGAAAACAACATTTGAGTTCAGATTCAGAAGTCTGGAGTTAGCAGCACCAAACTTCAGGACAGATGGATGTGAGCAGCAAGCAAATTCAGTGTTCCACTGATACTAATCATTTTGTGTGAGTGTGCGTGCACTGACAGATTGATACGGAGATGGGCTTTCATTACTTATAAGCCTGTTATGATGTACACAGAGTTTATTGCAACTATGTGCACGAGCACTTCTTTTTTTCCTCCCTAAAGTTATCTTAGCTTTTGGACAACTTTTCTATAATCTGTATCTATCTCTGTGTATTTCTCTTTTTTAATGAAAAATGTGTTCCTGTTAATTTGGTTGGTCAGCTTTAAAAGAATTGGGATCATTATGTGCTTTTCTTGGAAGTTTCTTTTTCTTTTTCTTGGTCTGGAAGAGAAGCTCCTAATCGGTGTGTGGGGGGAAATTGGATGTCGAAAGGTGGTCAGATGGGGATTAGGCAGAAACTTCCCAGAGCTGTGGGGCTGTGGGTGGACTGAGGTGGAAGCAGGAGTTTGTTGCATGGTGGCCATGCTCATGGGCTGTTTTACTGCGGCATGGATGGGGACAAGAGGAAGACCAAATGACGTCAGGGAGGATGAGAAACTCTGCATCCCCCAGAATCAGAGCCTAATGGGGCAGCAGAAGCTGTATGCAATGAGGTAAAACGGTACGGATACCACACCTTAAAGTTATACTACCATAAAAATGAGAAACTGCTAGCGGTGGAGATAACAGCATTTATGAGGAGAATTTATGAGCTGCTCATGTGGTATAAATATATACAGTACACAAACACCAGTGGGGATAAATTCCACTGGACAACCCTGTTATTTTAACAGTAACCTTGAAAATATTATGTTATTTAACTGAAGAAAGTGTTAAAGGAACAATGCATAATTTAATCTACTTCTCTACCCCATATAGTTAGTTCATCTCTGTATTAGCAGCTGTGATGTTTTAAGAAGCATGTGTATTAAGATAAACACTGACAGTTAATTGCATTTATTTTAACATGCTCAAGCTTCCCTATCCACACCCCTGTGCTTTCATACTGTGTGCAAGCTTGTTTCTAATGTAGCTGATGTGCTTTAAAAACTATGAAGACATATTTTTATCCTTATAATTTATCTGAGACCTCTAATTCTTCCCCTGTTCTGCTTTGTTTCTGAAGTCAGTTGCTTTCCTATTTTATAGTATCACTTGCATTCACAACTGTCATAACCATTTCTAGTCATTTTTAGTTTTTTTTTCCTTGACAAAGGACACCAATGTAGTAAATGAATATGACAAAAATGTAGCAGATTAAAAAACAAAACAAAACAAAAACCCACCAGAGGACTTGAGCTAAGAGATACTGAGCAAGTGCCTTTTGCAGTGAGCTTAGTTGGCATGCCGAGCCATCAAATTCAGAGATGCAGCAAAGTGATGAGTTGTTCTGGTCCTGCCCTGTGTCTCCACAGGACTCTGTGCTGAGGTACAGTTTGTTTCCCTTCTTGTTCCTCTGCAGGAGAAAATCTGGAATATTTGGGATCACTCCAATCTGCTTTTGAAAGCTCTTTTCATAGGCAGGAATAGTATCACCTGAGAGTCACTCATTGACAGTGAGGGAGGAGATCTCAGCAGGTCAGAAGCTCTAAGGTGACTGGAAAACACAGAAGAGTGGTTTGGCGGTTAACCAGAGGCAGCACTGCAATGCCTAGGTACACCATTAAACCCCTTTGTGACTTGATTTCCCTGTTACTTCCATATCAATAGCAAAAGATAGCATTTGGGGAATTAAAAAGCTATGCCCTACACTTCAGAAGAAACATTGTCAGCCTTTCAGTGTATTTTGAGATCAAATTTTAGGAGTTAATTCACCAAGGTGTAAATTCACTTTCTCTGACTGTACTCTTGCTGCCAAGAAAGTAAACTAGGACAAGTTAGCAGAATGATCCAAGAGTAAAGAAAAAGCTGGTATCTTAATTTTTGATGCAGTCTATGTGTTCTCATTATTACATTGTCTGTTTGTATTACTTTTGATTTATAATGTAATTGGGGAACTATAGAAATGTTAATGGAAAGATACTGTTCTGAATATGACAAAGTTGTTTACTAATTGTTGCCTTTAACTTAGGCTAATTTTGTAGTATTGAAATATTTAAAAATGTTTTATTTCTTTATTTTATTTTATGTTGTCAAGAAAGCGTTGTTTAGTTTGAACTCCATTCTCAGATGAGCTGAGCTTTCTCCCCCTTTAAAACTAGGAAAATAGTGCAAATTAAAGATTTGCTACACTAGGGTTCAATCTCAAACCTTTAGGCAAGCCCATTCATTTTGTTAAATATTTAGATGAGAAATTGTTGCTTGTATGTTTATTTATTTATTTTTACAACATCCACCGTGCTGCTCATTATCTTAGGGGAGATGGAGAATATTGCAATGATTATTAGTAAGCTTGGTAATGAGATTACTGAGCCATTTGCAGTTGACTTTTTTGTGATGCATAATTACAGGGGTTTATTTACAGTGCCTTTAGAGGTTTTGTTTTTGGTTTTGCCTTTTAATGATTCACATTTATATCCTTTGTTCTTCATGTAAGGGGTAAGATTCTATCTCTGGATGTTTTGCATTTCTCTCCTCCCAACACCCCCGCCCTCAATGTAATGAATGTGTGTTATAGTTTGGATATAAGTAACAAGCTTTTATTCAGTGAAGTGATTCTCACTCTGCAAGCTCTCATATACTTGAGTAATATGACTGATATTAATTGCGAATACTCGAGTAACTAGGATTATTTGTGCATTTGTCCTAGATGAATCTTCCAGCCTATATTCAAGTCAATGAAGAGAGTCTCACTGACTCTTTTTGGCCTTGTCTGTCTCATAAATATGATATATTAATAGAAAACAGTAGAAAGGAAGAGCTGCTTTGCAGGTCTTAAATATCTCATAACTGTTTGGGGGCTGTTAAGGTTGATTATGGTATTGTCACATTCATTACTCACATTCTTGACTGTTACCCACTCTTCCCAAATAGCTGCAATTGCAGCAATTTCTGAGGCTTTTGGTGGAGGATTCCTGATATGGAGGAAGAAAAAAAATCTAAGAGAAGTGGGGCAGTTATTTGGATCAGGTACAGGAAAGCCCTTGAGGAATATAAAACTATGGAATAAAGTTGCCATGGTTCTATGCCTTATTATTCTGACTTGCAGGCATCCTTGTTTTAGAGATTCCATAGGTTATACATGTGAAAATACCATCTCTTTGTTTTCCTGTTGTCTCAAAGTCTTTTAACGTTGATGAAAGGTCTCCCATTGACTCAGTGGGCTCTGAGTTTTATTGTGAGACAGTGGAACCCCAAAAAGCTCTTTTTGCTTGCTTGTTTTACCAGATTTATTTACAATAGATTAGATTTTAAAATCAGGTAAAAAGATGTGAAAATTTTATACACCCAACTTTAATCACATGAATAGGGCACAGGCAAAAAGACGGAAATGGGTATTAGTATGTGACTTTAGAGTTACAGCACTAATCCTAGCTTTTATTCAGAAATCAGTGGGACGTTTCAGTTGTAAAAATTGCAAATTCTGAGCTTCTTTTCATGTTTAAGAGCAGATCTGTGTCGAACACTTGGAATTTATATAAATCCACAGTTAACTTTAAAAATGCCTTAAATGCCAAATTTATTTTTTCTTTCAACAGCAGCCAAGTCACTTCTTGTAAAAATCAAAAACCACAGAGCACATCTGAGTTTACTTGCAAAAAATCAGAATTTAGGGAAATAAAAGGACAAGAAGATCCAAAATAATTGCATTTTCTTATGGAACATTAACTAAGCTAAAAATTTATTTATTTTATCTGAAGAAGTGTCTTTTGACTGCTGCATTATACAAAGACTAAAACTGCACCATGAAGAGATACATAACTTATTCAAGGTAATTTAAAGCAATATCCTGAACACACTGACTATAACAAATACTTTCTGCACCTTAAATGGATCAAGTGTATGGAGAGCCAGTGGAAGAGAAAGAAAAACTTCTCCTATTTAGCTTGCATTCCAGCCATGAACTGTAATGCTGATATGAGAAAACAACACCTCCCGTTATTTTTAATGTGCAACATGTTCTTGTTTCCTTTGAGCCGAGGTTCATGTGAGCTGATTCATAGGATTGCTGCATTCTGGTCCTTTTTGCCTAAAAGAATATGAAGCGTGCACAAGGCAGTGACAGCCACCATGTATACACTCAATTTCTGAACTACTGCATCATGAAGTGAGAGAAAACCTGATCAGAATATACTTTTTCCTGGATAGAAAATGGTCCGAAAACTATACTGTACATCCAGGGTTAATTTTACTCTTTGAAATTACAGTTTCAGCTAAACTGCCATCACCTCATTGTGACAACTTGTCACACTGTCAGAATTTAAGCACTGGCGATCTACTGGGAGTAAACGTCCTTATGTACACTATCTAAAGGATGGCTACCCTGGGGTTTCTACCAAGCCTTACATGATCATATATTGATGCTGGGCTTATTTATTTCAGTGGTTCTGAAGTACACTTAATCATCTTACTAAGGTGCCCTATGTGGTACATAATTAATATTATACATTGGCTTTGGAAGAAAGCTTTTGGGGGGATTTGGATGATCCAAAAGAAATATGGTAACTTCTTTATATTCAACAGAGTCTGTGGGGAAGATTGAGCTCCTCCATTTAGAAAAATGAGGAACGATGAGAATGTTTCTTTCTCACCCCTTGCCCCTAACACTTACAGTATTCTCTCAGTTTAAACACCGGTCCAGTGCTAATTTTTGCCAAAAGTGAAAGAGAGAGTGAAAAATCATTAATTCAATTTCTCACTGTTTTGCCTGTGGTGATTGCTGTCACTTCAGGTAATAGCTTGTCTGTGGTTCTGACCCAATTCTTAAGCCAGTCTTTCTGTACTCAACCAATTAATCTAATGGTTCATTAATTGCAAACATCTGAAATCATTAGAACCTGATTGAGCACAAAAGCATCAAATCCTGTGAAGCTGTGACTGCTTAGCCAGCAAATGGTCTCATTGCAAAGGAATGTCAATGTTTATAGTAAATGTAACCTAAACTAGGGTGTTCATTGACATATCCCTCCATTTGTATACAACGGCTCTGACATCTATCAGTTCAAGAGTGCATGATTTATCCACTGCTATATCCTGGAACTGACAAGCCAAAGATTACAGCTTAACCTACATGAAAGCAGAGGCTGTATGTATTCCTAAAATAAATATTTAGTAACTGACAAGCTCTGGTTAATATTAATTCCTGATAGAAAGCAGTCAATTTAAGCTTACTTCATGCCAAAATCTATTTGTATTTTGTAAATCATTTTTCATTAATATAGTCTAGAGAATCACAAGAAAATATGTAAGTGGGGGAGGGTTGCTGTGTCCGTTGGGTTTTATATATCTCACATATGCATTAAAGAGAACCTTCCATGGGCCCATAAAGTGGGGCAGACCTGGGTAAGGACACACACAAACAGTACTCTGATGGTAACTGGGAAATAGAGACTTTTAATTAAGTGAATTTACTGCATGTGAAAGACGCTAAATTTACCACTCTGGAGAATGAAGCCTTCTGTTTATCCATAGGGGACACAGCACAGGTAGCACTAAACTTCACTGCCAAGATGCATCATGGATCCCTCTGTCTCCTTGATGTGGTCTATCTTTGATTTTTCTCTTTTTCTTCTTTTGTTTGTTTTTAGAGGCTACTAATTATTCTACTGACAGATAAATAGAGAAAGAGATGAAAATTTCCATTAAAGCATTTCTGAGCGTTGGCATTCTCCTAAATGTTTTTGTCTTGCTTCTCTGATGACAGCTGCCTTCACAGAGTCTAGTCTGAGGCCAACAGTTAGCGGTCTCCTTAGCATGGCTAATGTAAGGGGGGCATTATATTTTCCATGCTTTCGATAAATGTCTTCATAGAAAAACTTAGTGAACTGCTTTGTTTATGGTTACAAGCAAGAAGATTACGTGCATAACACAGATACGAGCTCATCCTACCTGTGCACAGGACAAACACCACTCCTGCCCCAGTCAATTGATAACTGTGCAGCCATAGCACAGAGCCAGTAAATACTGATGGAAAACAGCTTCACACCATGCACGTATGGCTGCTTGGCTTCAGACAGGAACAGATCTTCTGTTTCTATAACGTTTGCTATCTTTTTCTCTTTTACACACAATGCATGTACACACAGAGCTTCATCCCACAGTATTCAGTGCTCTCACCTCTCCATGTGTGCATGTAAAATGCCTCTACTTCTCAGGTTCATTTTTCTGGCTGAGCCTTCATCTGGCCTGTAATTTTGAGAGATGGCTTCTGTTTCTTCAGTTAATTCTGTCCTTGATTTCTTCTTACATATGTCCTTAAACAAAGATTAGCTGCAATTCTGCTAAGTTGGTGATGTAGCAAAGTTGATCACTGTGTGCTCATCAGACGGACAGGATAACATTGTGAATATACTTACCTAGGTCTGAACTTTTCGTCCTTAAACTATCTCTAACATAAATGTGTGTGTGTTCATCACTATGCTTCTGTAAACCCTTAGTGAGCAGAAGGGAAGGCGGCTGGTTCTGTTCTTCCCAAACTGGGGTCCTTGCAGCCATAGCAAGCAGCCCACACAGGCACATTCAGCACTGTTGGTTTTTTTAAATATTCCTATTTAAAAGATTGACAATAAGGGTGCATCGTGATATTCAAAGAGCTTAAATAGCTGTCTTTTCAAGTAGGAACTTCTAGCCCTGCAGATGACAGGGGGATGGCTTGGAGAGGCTACCAAGCAGAGAGCAGGGAGAGAGCCAGGACTGAAAGACAATGAGGGAAGGAGGAAGCTGTGTGTGTCTGGCAATGGATGAGCAGTATCAGTAGCCCTAATGATCCAGGGCACTGGCCTGAGGAAGTCCTTGGAGTGTGGTTTCCTTTATCACTTTTACTGGACTGCCCTTTGGGAATGAGTTATGATCTGATGGTTTGATCTTTTGTATTGTGTGTGGGGTTATTGCACCTTTTAGTTCCTGACAACAGTAGTAAAGCTGCCAAGTATTACTTAAAGTGTGGGAATGTTTATAAGAACTCAGCAGAGGAGAGTGCCTCGTATTCAGAGTGCTAACAGTATGAGAAACACTATCAAACATCTCACAAAATGGTGTGCTGTGGTGCTTGCTGCAATACCGTACTTTGAAATGACCTTTTCCAGCTGCTGAAATAAGCTTTTATCAGAACGCAAGGGTCAGTAGTAATGTAAATACTGAAGATCACAATTCCAGAGTATCTCTTTGCTTATATTTGAGGAGAAATATGTGTGTATTTTTAAATATACTTCTATAGTCACCTCTGCTTTGGAATTATTTCAGATGAAATCCCAAAACGTGTTTGTTCTGAACATTAACTGGGAACTGCTGGGTAAGCTTAGGTGGA
>NW_010173555.1:0-9729 GCF_000695765.1 Mesitornis unicolor | reverse complement strand
ACCCAGCACTGAGCCCTGGGGAACACCACATATGTCATGGTACATATCCTTTCTCTTCTGTCACTTGCACTGGTAATGTTAATTTTTTGGTTTATTTAGAAAATCTTCTCTATGGTTCATTAATATTCAGTATGTTTAAGCATAATTTTATTAGCTTTAAAGTTATTGAAAGCATAGGCAGATGTGTGTGAGGAAAGGTGAGATTGTTAAGCAAAACAACAAATACAAGTACTCTTGAATCAGGCACAGGATCTTCAAAAATTCATTTAAAGAAACCCACAGTATTAAATACTGCTTAAATAGCAAAATTATCTGGATATGTTTAGCCAGAAAAGTCCCTAATTAATCTTTTTATTTTCTGCTGTTTAAACTTGAAACAAAGGACCTTGTCCGTAGTACAGAAGTGTTGGTGAGAGAAAGGCACAAAGGATCAAATCTGTGTAATACTTTCTAGAGATCACCAAAGAAGAATTAGATGTTTAGAAAAAGAACAGATGAGCAAGAAATAAGCAGATCAGTAAACCTATTGGTGAAGAAAGAGTATTTTCTGGAACTTCACGTTACTACTGAGTTTAAGTGGAATAAAATTGTTGCTCCAAACTTTTTTTTTTTTTCATTTTAAAGAAGATATAAGTAACTATTTACTTCTAGCATATTCGATGCCTTCCTTGACTCTTCCTGCTAACATTATAGGTCTGTTTCAGGAAAGGCAATGTTGAGGTCTTTAAAAAATGTATTGCTAGATTTCTAACTATGATATCAAATAAGAGCATTTTTGTTCTTTTTTTTAAAAAAAACCAAAACAACCAAACCCAACCCAGATGGTGTTACTCGTGTTGATTAAACCTATTTCTTCCAAGAGGTATAAAGGTGTAATTTAGATTGATTCTGATTGTTTTGAGTTGCTGCAGAATAAGTGCAATAGCAAATGACACTTGAGACTGTTGAGACTGAACTTTTCAAGTGCATTTCTGAGTGGGTTAATCCCGAGCAAGAAATAAAAAGGTGGGTTTAATTTTCTGTCGTTCCTTCTGTTTATTGCTTATGTACATTTCTTCTGGTAAGAAATAAATGTAAGTTTGAGTGGAAATCAAAGAATATCAGATATATCTTGGAAATTGTAAGAGTAATTTAATAGGATTTGTATATATTCTAGAATTCATGTTAAGTTTTGCAATTCTCTGAGATAAATGCAGAGTTTACGATTACACTTTTATATTAATAATTTTCACTTGAGAGATAATTCAAATTTTTCTGATTAGTTTAATATCCTATTCAGTAGCCAGTACTGGATTTGAACAAGGATAGAAACAGCACAGTGCAAAAAACCGCATACTGAATGGACTGTCCGTCGTATGAGAGATTCTCTGAACCTGATCAACAGTGAGAATGTGAGAGCCTGCAGAGAAAACAAATGTTTTCAGCGTGTTGGACTTTTCAATGTATGCAAGGATTTTCAAAACTTAGCTGAATTCTTGTGGCTAGTTGTGTTTTAAATAATACCCACACTTTTCTAACTGTTTCAGTTTTATGCTTATCAAATTGGCTTCAGTGAAAACTCCAAGCTACTGAAAACATTTGTTTTCCTTATGGCAGAAGATAAATCAGAATGCTAAATAGATTGTGGGAACATTTGCGTAGTATGGGTATTAGAGCCTCTGTAACGTAACTTTGTCTTTTATGTACTGCTTACAAAAAAAAAATCTGTGTCAGTTCTTTATTTCTTCATATGAATGGTGCAGTTTAATACTGGAAGAGGAGCCAACTGATTTTATTTTTCCTCTATGAACTTTTTAAAATATATGAAATTTCTGCTTCTAGATCACAGTCTTAGGAAGCATAATGGTATAACACAAAGAAATTAAATCATGATAGCCTGAAGATCATAAAGGATCATAATTTTCACTTACTTTTATCCACAGTAGAGTTGTATTGTTAGTTTAATAAATATTAATTTTTATTATTATGGGCTTTCCATTAAAAAACTTTTTTTATGTTTTCTAAAAACTGTTTCTGGAAAAATGTTTGGGTCTTTCTTCATTGCCTTTGAATTTTTGTTTTTATCCAATTAGATTTTGTGGTTGAATCTTAATTCTTTCAAGAGATAAGTTACAAAATTTCCCTTAAAAGGTGCTTAGCTTTGGACTGTATAACTTTTGTAAATAAGTTTAGTTCACATTAATTTCCATTTAATATGGCTGTGCTTGATTAGTGGTCTTCAAAAACTGTTTCATATAAAAACATAATTTGAGAATTAAAGCAACCCAACAAACAAACCAACCAGGTATTTCTATTGAAACATAGAGAGAATCTGTTCTTCTAGTTAAGCTTGCACGGGGTCTGATTTTTTCCCCTCAATCAGCAGAGGTCAGTTAAATCAATGGAGAGGAAAAAGTTACGGGAATTCAGAAATGCAGAAACTGAATCAGATGCTGTTCAGTTGCATTTCTACTTTGGTTTAAATACACTGTCCTAAAACAATAAAAATCTGTCTCTAAATGCCAGTATGTTTTCCATAGAGTATGGAATTTCTTAGTAATTTGAAAAGGAAATATTTCCTAAGTGGAATTGCAGCCATACAACCTCTGCATTGCTAAGTGAAGAGCCAGTTATTTCTGTCAACAAAATAGTTCTTGACATTTAAGCAGTTAAGCACCAGTGTTGTTAGGCCAAAGAATGAAAGTGCGTGGGTCAGCTTCTAAAAACAGTACTGCTGTTTTACACATAAAGAAGACTTAAACAACATTAAGTTCTAGCTAATTTTATTGTGTTTCTCCCATTAGTGGAATCATAGAGCCCATATAACCTGCCTTGGTTCAAGGTGGTTGACTCTGTCCCAAGTCACTGTTTCTTAGGAAAGTCATAGGAACAGAGCCTTCTGGTCAGCCTGCTGCTCAAATGGGCTCTGAATACAGAAATCTCTCTAGAATGAGCCTACAGAAACTGCTGAGTCATCAGGAGAGCAGTGTTCACCTTTCCAGAGTCTTCTCTCAGCTCCCTTTCTGCTTCTTCCTTCCTTTCTCATGTTGGGACCTGCTGCACACCAGTTGCTCAGTCTCCCTTCTTTCCAGGCAAACGATTTGCTCCAGATGTTTTCCTCCATGATGTGACTGGGAGTTAACCACCTTATCTCCATAAAATTTGATTACTCCATCATCCTTCTCAAATATGCATTAGTCTTTTTTATTATTATATTTTTTCCTATTTTTGATGAAGTTTTTGATGGAAGGAATGTGAAGTTTTTGTGTACTTTCAGGAACATTGAGTTCTGAGAGAGACTTGCTATAGGAATTTCAATGCCCGATATTACTCAACTTATGTATGTTTTAGAGTGCATTCAAAGTTCCTTGAATAGATCTTCAGTTTTGGCCCAGAAAATTGGAGAGGCTGACGGTGTCTGCCTGGTGTTACTGAAAAATCTTCCAGTCTTAGTTTATGTATCCAAAAAAATGGACATTATACGTGTTAATGGGCAGTAAGTATTCCTCAGAAGTCAGGAAATACATGTTGTTTATCAAAAGCTGTAACTTAAGCCCTTAGAGTATGTCACATCAGCAATTGAAATGGGAGTGGTGTTAAGGTGGGTGTTCCTATGCTATTCTGCAACTAATGATCACATGTAATGGTGGCAGAGAAGACAGAGCAGCATTTGGCTTCAGCGTGCATTAGTAACCCAAATACATAGCTTTGTACTTGCACAGTGAACCTGAAATCAATGGTAATGTGTCTTGAAAACTTACATTTTCTGTGCTAGTTAGGTTAGTGCCAGTCAGGATATATATGTGCCTGTGCTGCCATCACACTTTGATCTGTGGTATAAAACTATGATAGTGTCATTTTTTAAATTGGTACACAAGTCCATCAGCCTTTATTTTAGACACATCCTTACAAAGCAGGTGATGCTGATTACTTCCTGTAATCCCATGTCCTGTCTATCTTTGTATGTCCCAAGCTGAGCAAGACCAAACAAGTGGCTTTCCTTTCAACTCATAATATAAAGAAATGGGAAGAGTATGAAGCTGCAGTTGGTTGGGCCAAATGATTCTCTTTTTTTCCTGGAAGGATTGGTAGCGGGGAGGTAACAACCCCTAAAAAGTTTACTCTGACATGGTTGCAATTTGACACAAAGTAGGAAAATATTTCCAAAAAGCCACTGTGACTGTACTGAACGGTATGTTTTCCTCCCGCATATGAGAGAGATTGACAAAAGTAGCTTTAAATCAACAGTTGGTTTCTCGCTTTTCTATTCTAAGGTAACAGTGTTGTCTTTCTTACTCAACAGCGTTTCCTTGATATGACGTTTGGAGCCGGAGGTCATACTACAGCTCTTCTAGAGAAAGCCAGTGACATTACAATATATGCATTAGACAGAGACCCCACAGCTTATAAAATAGCTCAGCAGCTTTCAGAATCGTACCCGTAAGTTATCTTCTCCTGTCTTAAATATGGTTGAGGTAAGGTTGATACTGTGGTATTATATACACAATTTAATATATTTTTATAGTTTTAATATGTAGTTTTTAATAGCTTATTGTAGAATAGCATTACATGCTATATGTATCCCATTAAATAGGGGAGCCAATTCAATTTATTTATGAGTATTTGCATTCAAGTTCTTCTGAGGTTTTTGGAGTTAATTGCATATCCTATACTCTGTTAATTGTAAGTATGCCTCAAGTAGCCAATTTTATATTTAAAAATGGATTTTGAAAAAGATTTGTGCTCTACATGCTGTGCGTTGATTCCGATGGCAGAGCTGTACAAAATCATACACTTTGTGGTAAATATTTCACAAAAATAAAAGAATGATATACTTTTAAATCAAGTAATGAGGTAGTTTAAATATGGCTTGTGAATATTTTAATTAAAAAACAAACAAAAAAGAATTGTAATTTAGTATTAGGTTTGCCAATTATTTTGCCACTGGCTTCAGAAACTACTAAACAATAGAATAAGCTGTTATTTCTGTGTAAAGCTCATGCTTCAGTTTTCTTTTTAAAAGCGGGCTAAATTTGCTAAATAATTGCTACATGCAAATTTTAAGGGTTTTTAGTTATACAAAGTTCTTGTTCCTTTATTTTATTCAATAAACAGCCAAGTCAGAGCATGAGTACATTCATGCAAAATTGTGCAGTTTGTAGAGTTCAGTATGAGCTTTTCAGAAAGTGCTGCTGGTTTAAATTTGACCAAGACGTAAAAATATGTACATACAAAATTAAATAATATGAAATAATTACTACTTAAGAAATTTAAGAAAGAGGACACTTACTGTCATGTTGAATATGTCAGCATATTTATTTCAGAAGAGCTTCTATAGAAGGAAAAGCAAATCTTTCCAGTAAGAAGAAAACTGGAAGAGACAGATAAAGAAACACCTGGTTTCACTACATTACATAAAAAGGAGTTCTAAGACAGCAGTAATATTCAAGCAGTGCAGAAGGTATTCCTCACCTTTTCTAAAAAGTCTAAACTGTGCATTCCTTTCTTCAAGTGCCATTGTCAGAGGCCCAGTGGGAAAAATACAAGCATGTAAGAAGCAAGCATAGCTCAGTTTCTAGCCATCCTACCTGTAAGACTACTTAAATATATTTCTCTAAATTTTCAGTTCTTTATGGGCTGACACGCCATGCAGTATATACTTACAAATTTGTGGAATTCCTCTCTCCTCTGCTATTTCTCCAGAGAATTCTCTTTTTCACATAATAGTGTGGAGAATATTGGCAAGGAAATTAATTTTCTTTTAAACTAAGCCTGCAAAGTCCACCAGATGTCATTGGAATTGTAGAGTCCTCTTTGTGCAATAGAAAAAAATACGTGTCATCCAAATTAAAGCTAATTTTATATCTAATAAAAGTTTTCAGAAACATTCACACAACACAAGACAATGATAAATGGTTCTCTGATTCAGTATGTTTATCCATAAAGTATCTTATACAAACCTGGATGTGAAGGAAGTTTATTTTCCAGATAGATTAAGAGATTTTACAAGTGTTGAATGTTGTACTGCCAGTGATTGACATTGTTAATTCTCTGCTTGCTTATGCTTGTGAAAAGATGAGCTTTAATCAATATAGTATTACAGTTGATGTAACTTACCATGACTTTCTAAACAAAGGCTGTCTCCTAGTTCCTATTTTTGTTTGTAAAATCATATAAACTTGGTTACTTGGACTCCAGGCGTGCTGTCCACCTTTACAGATGCAAGTTATCATTAGAATGAAGTGGATTCTTGAAATAACATAGTATTGTTAGAGAAAAGTATATATATGCTACCTGCATATATATTGTAAGATAAGAGCAGTATTCTTATTTGTTTTGGTGTTTTGTTTTTGGTCGAAAAGAACAGGTGGGTCCTTTTTCAGAAGATAAATACCTCTTTTCGTAATAGTTTTTGTTGAAGGCTAAGGTAAAAGAATGTTTATATATGGTATATGTGCTCATTAATCTGCTTTCTCTGGGAAGTCAGTTGCATAAAGCACCGTTAAATTAAAAAGGGGAAGGAAGAGGTATATCACTTAAAATTTATGGTTTAAAGCTAGGGTTTGCTTAGAAATCAGTTGTGAGTATAAAGGATTTACTTATGAGTTATGGAGCTTTCATAAATGGAATTTTTTCTTTCAGTATTCATTTAAAAATGGTTGTTCTAATATGACGGGGTTTTGTTGTCCATTTTCTACACTGTGTTAGAAATAAATCTTTTATCATGATTTTGTCAGTTTAATTCTGATCTGTGTTGGCAACAAAGGCTCAAGATATTAATCCAATTGACATCTTTATCTGTTCAGATCTGCTGTCGGATAAAGTACTTCCCTCATCTGGTTCACGAGGCAGCCACAGAAATAATTGTGCTATCTTAAAAACAGCAATGGCAGCATGCAGATGCAAACTGAGATAGATGTAGGGCTGTTCCTTTTGTAAGAAGCGCAGCCTTGACTGAAGAACTGCAGCACAGAAGTATAAACTTCTCCACTGCTTTTCTGTTCCAGGGTTACTTTTTTTTTCACTAATTCTGTTGAACACTGCTGTTTTGGGAGAGTTTATTTGACTTACTGAAGTGCTTCACTTCCTTTGGAAGTGACAGCACAAGGTGGAGAAAAAGGGTGATATGTAGCTGTAACCAGTAAAATCGTATTCTCGCTATGTCTGAAATTGTGATTGCAATGGGCAAATTGAAAGTCATACATCAACTGAATTTTCTGTTGTCATTTTGTTTCTACTTGAAGTAGAATATTGTGCCTGTTTAATTGGGGATGTTAGTAAATTCCAGCATATCAACTACATGACGGATCTTGAGTCTTGTAGTACTATTTGCAGTGCTCCATCCTACCATAAAAAACTTCACTGCTAAATATTCTATGTTAATTGCTATTGCTTATTCTGGTTAGGTAACAGTAATCTTAGTAAAATAATGTAATTTCAACTGTTGCTTTCTATGGGGCTTCATTTTTTTTAAACACCCTATATCTTAGGTCTCTGAGTTACAAGAAAATTAAAATTCAAGTTACAGAAATATGCCCAAAGATATGGTTGGAAAAGAAGATAAATATGGCTAAATTAGGGAATTTTTCTATATTCAGAACTAATAAATGAAGTCCTCCTTGTACTTAGCCAAAAGACAGCTGTAGTAATAAATCACTGAATGAAAGCACTGAGGAGAAATACATTTGATGTTTGTATTTTAAATGTGTCTCTCTGCTTCTTGGTAGTGATTTTGTCAGAACTAAAATCTGAAGAGTATAGAGATTCAACTGCAATTCTTGCATTCATTTAGCCTCTCTATTTATTTTTTTTTAATATGTAGTGCTGCTTTAATAAGGAGAAAATGGGTCAGGGCCTGTTAGATATTCAGTGTGTGGGTGGGAATCCTTTGACGTGCTTTCTGGGGAAGCCTCTAACTTGGGAATTGCTGCTGAGAATCCAGGAGAACAAGATAAAATTCAGTCAGCAGCAATATATATTACAAGTCAACCCTTTCACGCCCACTGAAAGAGAGAGGTTAGAGAGGTGACTGAAATCTGGCAGTTAACCAATATCTTTGCAAGCTTTTAAGTATAGGAAACCTACGCAAAGCCTACACAGAGGAGACAATATGCTCTTTTAATTCTCTGAGTAGAATAAGAAATTGTGCCCCAAAAGTAGGCATAAATATTATAAAATTCCTCATATAAGTGAGCTACCATTTTATTGTAGTTCTGAAGTAATTTTGAGGTGATGGTTCTTGCGGGTTTTGCTTTCAGGGTTACGCTAAGTTTGCAGAAACAGTGGGATAGAACAATCAACTGTGTTTTGTCTGTTCTAGGGAAAATAGAATGTATTTTGCTCAGTTCTAAGGAAAACAACAACTTTTTTTCAGTTGCAATAAGCTTATTTTAAGTGCTTCTTAACTGTAGCTGACTGCGTAATATATTGATGCTTTTTTGCTATATGTTATTTATCTAGGCTACTGTTTAACTTTTGACTATAGTGTACAAGGGATACAATGAACAGTGTGCAGTCAAGGCATATTCATTATAATGGTGCCTTGATTATATACAAGTAAGTTAATTAGTTACCTATAGCTTTATTTCTTTTTAAATAATTTTGCATGTATGTCAACATCTGGCTGCCTTTCAAGTGCAGGCAACATAGACAAATGAGTTGCCTTAAATATGGGATGGAAAAATGCGTCTGAGAGTACTAAAAAGACCTTTAAATACCATTGCATAAAAATAGTGCTCTTCTGTCATTTATTTTGTGCCCAAAAGTCTTATTGGGGTAACAAACTCAAATGCATTTTTTTATTATAACAGAAGGAATAAAAATTCTTTCTCTTGTTGCTGAAGTTCCAGCTGTGCAGGTTTCAGAATAACCAGAAGCCTTTGCGCTTGCTTTCATACTTACAGTCTGACCCTATAATACATTTTTAGGTCCTGGTTCAAATCTGGGCCCAATTCAGAGTTACCCTAACATGCAAAATGGATGGAGCAGCCTACTTTTAATATTGTTTTTCTTTCCTTTTACTCTTTACATTCTTTTATAACTTGGCCTTTTAGTGCTTCCTCAAAACCTCATCAGTTTGAGTGTCAGTTTTCTTTTAATAGATTAATTATAGATGTTTCACTACCAGCATCGTATCACTTGAAACTGCAATTAAATATTTTGTGTGTGTGTACATTTTCATGTTTCTTTCTTCGTAGACATCACGATTGTGTTTTACATTGTATGGGCTGCAAAATCTTTACTATATACAGACCACAGTCCAATAATTTCAAGTTCAGAAAGTGTTTCTGTTACGTAAGTATTGCTGGGTCAGATAAACTTCTTCTCAGTGGTTCTTCCAGAACTCAATATAAAGTTAAGTATTACGAGCCCTTTATCAAAACCTAGCCAGTGCCATTAGTGTGTTCCATGGCAAAAATGGGACTAAACTGGTAGAAGAAGCCAATACCAAGCCAGAACCTTTTAAAGAGCAGTGCTGGTTTTCTCTCTTCCTATAAATATTCCCTAAATTCAAACAAAGGAGGAAAACAGGTTGCCTGATTGAAAGGAAGATCTCTTGGCAGAGAAAGGAAGTCTCTTTCTCCATGGTTGAAGGAACCTCGTTAGTTAATGTGTTCTCAGTCCTGTACCTTGTAAGCTTTACAAAGTTAATCTCTCTTCATTTTGTGGTACACAATACTCAGTCAAAAAAAATACTAAAAAAGTGGGGAACTCTTTTCTTTTCTGGGCAGTTTTGAGAGATATATCTAT
>NW_010173554.1:16648-37853 GCF_000695765.1 Mesitornis unicolor | reverse complement strand
GAAGGGAAGGGAAGGGAAGGGAAGGGAAGACCTATTAGTACCAATGTCACCTCATTTACCTTAACAACACATCTCCTGTTCTTTGTACAAAACCTGATTTAACTTTGGTATTGGCCTAGCTATGAGAAGAAGGTTGAACCAGGCAACATCCAGAGGCCCCTTTCAGTTTAATTTCTCTGTGATTCTATAGTTGGGCTAAAAATTGAGAAAAAGTAGGTGTTGTTTTGGTATGAAATTGTGAGAAGGCTGAAAATCATTGTTTTAGTCTCCAGGGATGGGTTTTACCTCCTTCAACACATTTAATAGTTTCCATGTCTAGGACAGTCATTCTTTTAGTCACTGCAGAGGAAGAAGCATTTCCAGAATTACTTTTTGTCACCTGTCTTAGATGCCTAACATTAGCTGAAGTGGGCACCTGTTTCTCTGCAGTAGCAATATGAGAACTACCTGCAGCCAACTCTCTGATGCTTGAGCTGAGAAAGATGAATCTCACCTTATTAGAATTACCTATTTTGCAGAAACATACACCCCTTGATAAGTTATATTTTCCTGGTGATAACTTTTTACCTTCAAGTTGACTGTTTCTTCCCCTAGAATTTGAAAGAAGCAACTCAGACATTTGAATTGAGATGCAACAGAAACATTATGCCAAGACAGAAAACCTACTATCAAAAATGACAACCTATGTTCTTTTGTGATAACTTTCTTCCCTGACAAATCTAGAGTTCAATTTAAAAAAAGAAAGGAAAAAAACAAAACAAAACAAACAAAAACCTTCTTAGTAACAAGCCTCAAAACCTCTTTAAGGAAATGGAAATGTTATTTGAATGTTACAAGTCAAATCTGCATTGTTGACAATTAGCTCTCCCTGCCAAGCATCTACTTACATTTGTTTTGTTTCTACAGATGCTGAACAAAACCATCCAAGATAATATTGGAATTTAGAGCACAAACTTATCATTAATAGCAGAGAATTAACAGTGTGATAAAACATTACAAAACTGTTGAAACCAATACTTGACCTGTGTGTGCTCTGGGTTCAATGAGAACATTAGTTCCTTGCGTGGTCAGGCTCTTAATAGCCACATGCCACTAATAACAACAAACAACTATATCTGAAGAAACTGTTTGAGATGAAGGGAAATCATCACTAAAGCCTTCTACCTACCCTGGCAGAATATAGGGTAGCTCTGACTCAGGTAATAGTTGTCTGTTCTGTATTTGGAATATCAAATATTACAAAGCCTGACCCATCAACTACTTTCTAGTCCCAGTAACAGTTGTAACAAAAATACACTCAGGATCTTTAGTTTTATTATTTTAAACCACTGTAACTTCATTTTCCTCTTCTCAAGCAGAGTAGTTGAGATCAGAAGGGACTTCTGGAAATTGTCCAGCACGGTCAGCTAAGACAGGTTGCTGAGGACCATGTCCAATCTCGTTTTGAATAACTCCAAAGATGAAGACACCACAGCATCTCTGGGCAACTTGTTCTTGTGTTCAGAAAGACTATAAACCAATAAAAAGATGCAATGCTTATCTCTGCTCCAAAAAGAAAAGCTTACACCACAAATAGAGTTTCACTTTGAATTATGAAGTGTAAAAGGCAGATAATGTGTCCTCCATGAAGCTAAAATTCACTTTGCAACTCATTTACTCATTTACCCATGCTAATCAGTCAGTAGATTTGCAGAAATGATGTGTTGACTTCCGTTCTTTTTAATGTAGTCATTTCTGTTAGTTGCCAAAATAAATTAAATAAAGCACAGCTCTGAGAGCTGACATACTAATCAAAAATAGCAGGTGCTTTATCTCAAATGGCTGTCAGGAGCCCAGTTTCTGGGTTTCCCATGGTCTGGGAAAGTGTCTGTGCAACTTTTGCTCCCAGTGGAGTCCTGTCTTGCTCAGGTAATACCTAAGTGTTACCTGGGAAGCTGGACAATGCCTGTGGAAGAGAGTGAAGAAACCCTCACCATACCTTGGAAGTGGCATCAAGACCAAGGCACCTGTCAGGACAAGTGGACCTCAAGCCAGCAGATACCTACCTCCACATCATGGAGCAGCATCAGCTGCCAACATCTCCCTTCTGGCAACCTTGCAAGGTTGTGCCTCTCCTCCAATATCGCTGTAAACTCTGTGGGTCCCCAAGCTTCTTGACAATTAGACAAAAACAGGGATTCACAAGGTTTGTGGATTACGGCCTGGGTTTTTTTTTGTTGTGTTTGTTTGTTTGTTTGTTTGTTTTCCTTATTTTTTTTCCCAGCTGAAGCTATTGAAATAAATTCATGTCAAAGGACAACTGAGGGAAGCAGTTTCCAGGTAAAGTTTCACAGAATTTGCTGTTTGCTAAAAAAACCCCAAAAAACCAAAACAACCAAAACCCATCAATAAATATCTAGCTCTAATTAACATTTTTAGTGATAAGCATAGCTTATTAAAATTATTTTAATGTTTCCATGTTTTTCCAAAAATATTGTCAAAATTCTCAAAATTTTGAAATTAAAATAATATGTTCATTCATAATACTGAAATATTGAATTAAATTTTAAAAGAAAAATTGTCTGAATTAGCAATACTATTTGGTCTCCACATAATATTCATATTATCTTAAAACTTGTTCTTTGTTTTTTCAGTTTTGCTTTGTTTTGTCAGAATCTACAGATCTGTGATGCATGTAATTTAATAATAATCAGTGACAATGTACTAGAGCTGTAATTTAAGGACTGGCATATGAATGTTAAACTAGCAAGTTGTTGTGTTTATTCTCCGTGAATGATGTCAACATAAAGAGAAGTAAAATGAATTCAGCTTATACAACTCTTAGAGGTCTTTACATGTACTTTTTAACGTAAACATATTTCTTCCAGAAGTGAATCTTTTAAAAATAATAGTAACGGGTCACTTAACAGACAAAAAAAATAAGTAATAGTTAAAACTGTATGAAAGAAATTAAGAACTATCAAAACCAGTAACATCTGATATTTGAAATTATATGAAGGATCAAGGTAATACACACAATATTCTTCAACTCACCCCCAAATTGTTTTTTAAAGGTGCTTGATGAACAAATGCTAGTTGGACAAGCTGACTTCCACAGAAGGTACCAGCAATAATAATCTTGACATATTACAGTATATACCTGGGAAGGAAAACACAAGTCTTAGCATTTCAGAAGTTCCCATTCACAGCACTAACCCTGGAGGCTGCTAACTCCCTCAATTTCTTCACATGCCTCACACAAAGGAGCACCAAATAAAAACCATAAAAGCAACAAAAAGGGTAAGTTTTAGCCCCATAGACTCAATGGCAAACTTCCCACAGGTTTTGGTAAAATCAGAATTTTACTGAAATTTACCCCCTGCACTTTTTCTCTTGTTCAGAAAAAGAGTTAAGTTTGTAGATCTGAAAGCATTTCAAAGTGGTGACTATGGTTCACAGAATTGTGATGCAGGTAAATACTGGTTAGGTCTCACTGTTTAGATATCTCAGAGCTTTTGAAAACTATCCTGTGTCGTGACTCCACAGCAGAACCAGAAACCAAGCTCTGAACAACCAACTTTCAGATTTGCTCATTAGAAGGGAATATGAATTATTACATGTCAACACTATTGTCTTTGATTTATAAAAGCCTAACTGCTGAGTTGGGTTCTTTTAATTATATTTTTTTCCTCCACAGATACTTTTCTTGTCAGTTTTACAGAACTTTTCTCTACGAGGTACTAGATTGTGATATGTTGGAATAGATGAGCCTAACAGTTGTCTCTGATTTAGGTTCCTCCTGAGAAGCTACAGAAATTTTTGAGACAAAAATACAAGTTTACATCACTACCAGAATTTAAAGGCATATGTGAATATACTTAGAAATTTGACCTATTTGAAAAGACAGCCTCATTGAGTATGATTGAGTAGGTGTACTTATGTGTTAGAGTGAGAAGCACAGTAAAGATATGAGAAAGGAAGATTCAGGCAAAATCTGGACAAGGCTAGAACATGACTGAAAGAAACAGAGAAAGGAAGAGAAGAGAGAGTTTCTTCATCAGATGGTAGAAGGAGCACTCTGCGCTACACCAAAGGCTTACATCCTCACAGGGAGACAGCATCCTGCCCTCTTTGTGAGCAGAAAATACCAGGACTTGACTCTGTCATCATTTTTTGCTTCTTAATTGAAGTAGTGCAAAGGACCCTGGATTTTGGCTAGCAGCACAACATGCCTCTGGAAGATTTAAAGCATATGGCTGTCCTCAGAATCCAGATTGAATTTCCCACACACAAAATAAATGAAAAATCACATTTAACATCAGCCTTTTCAATAGGAGTGTTTGAAACATTCAAATATATTATTTTTACAGTCAAGCTCCGGTGAAAAACTTACTGGAAGTCAATTAGGTTTTGTTTAGTTTTTCAAGATGTCATCACTGCCATATTCGAAATACCTTTTAAAATATTCATTTTAACCACCAGACCATATGATAAATGCCCTAATAAAAAGGGCTTTACTAAACATGAAGCAAATCCTTGTAAGTCTAAACTGATGTTTATTTTGTTTCTCTAGCTGAGTTTCAAAATTGCATTTTTTCACATTTATCTACCAGAGTCTCAGGTTGTGCTTCACATCAGCAGTAATTGCCACAGCTTTTGCTTTAGCTGGGGAAGACAAGAGGATTCTTTGTATGTCTCTTTTATTACATTGTCAATATATTAATACAAGTTATATGAACAAACCTAAAGAGACAAAAAGCTATTTGTTACATTATTATCCAGAGGTGAAAGCACAAATCTTAGGGAAAAAATCCAGTAGGGACAGCAGCCAAACAAAAGGTCTTGTTAAGGCAGGCTGTGACACCTGATTATGTGCAAACCCAGCAGCGTTGCCGTGCAGGGATTCCCTTCTTCTGTTTGCAGGCAAGGATTGAATGAGAAGTGGTGAGATAACCAGGGAGTGTGCAAGCTTAATGATATGCCTATTTTTTCTATCATCTGCTAATCTGTAGCTCTGGTGATGATTACTATTTCATCTCCAGAGAGATGTTATTCAGAAACATCAAAATGACATACCATTGAATGCCTTGTGTTTCTTTAAGCCTGTCATCCACAGAAGGGAGAAAGCCTCCCATTTTATTCTGCTCTTTGCCCCTCCCTGGGCAATATAAGCCAGCAAATGGCAAGAGGAGGCAGGATCCATCCTGCTCACCTGATACCTTGAGACAACACCAGAGTGTATGACTGCGCATGCAGAAACAGCGAGCTGGTGTGTGAAGGGAGTATTGGAGATTCGATGCAGAAGAACAGAAAGAGAAGAGAAAAACTGCAGATGAGGTCTTGCCTTATTTTCTGGTTTGCTCTAGCAATAAAGCAACGCAGAGATGCCACCCACAAGCGTCAGCCTACAGGTATGTGAGGGCACTTCCCACCCTCACTGTTACTCTCTGTAGCCCTGCTGAAATTAGTTCACTGTCTGCAGTGTGCAGGTGCTGCCGGCTGCACAAACTGCAGAACCCACTGATAACCATAGCTTTATTTACACGGCTGTAACAGTTTTAAACTAACAATTTCAAGAACCAGTCTCAGCATAGCCTTTGCTACAGCCTGCTAAACATGCAACTGGTGTCCTAGAGTAGCATGATGCTTTTTCTGCTATCACTACCCTATGACTGGTTCTGGATCTATGTAGTTTAAA
Source organism: Mesitornis unicolor (assembly GCF_000695765.1). Lineage (NCBI taxonomy): Eukaryota > Metazoa > Chordata > Aves > Mesitornithiformes > Mesitornithidae > Mesitornis > Mesitornis unicolor. Next base: position 32,176 of record NW_010173554.1, on the reverse strand, counting down.
TCCAGCTTGTGAATGTTTCCGTGAGCAGCAAACACGTGTCTGGACTGCAGTGTTACTTACAAAGAAAGGAAGAGGAGACAGAGTTTCTTCATCAGATGGCTAGAAGGAACACAGAAAGAACAGCCCAGTGTCCCTTCCGTTTGTCACATTGGGGACTCCAGGTGCCGGAGCTCTGACTGCTAGAACTTTCAGAGGAAAAGTTCCCTAAAGCTTTAAACATCTGCTTTGAGGAAAATCTAGAACCATTTAATTCTGGTGTGGAACAATTTGCATATGTGATCCAATGAGGTCTGAAAGTTTAAAATCCCATTCTTCAAGCAGATGGGATAAATTAATTCACTTCTATATGTCTTGGGTGGGTATCTGAGGGAAGCTGTGGATTAATCCTGCTGGTAAATAAAAGTTTGTGCCAAAGAGACTTTGGAAATCAGGTCTGGTGTCAGTTCCTTCTTTGTGAAAGTGTTCATAACTTAGGCAAGTTAATACTTCTTGTCTAGGTGACACAACTTTGGGACAGGAACTCTCCCCAGTTTTGGACAGCAATTCCCACACCCCCTGTACTAGTGTACCTTCACGTAAGATGCTCTAAATTCTTTCCAGTAACCATTCATTATGTGACTCAAGGTACACAGTTACTGCCAGAGTCAATTCAAAAGGTCTGCACCTACGCAAGGACATTTTGTGCAGTCACTACAAACATAGGCAGCGTGTGCTGACAAACTTTGGTGCAGAGGCTGAAACAGGCTACAACTTAATAGCAAATACAGAAAAAGAAATTATTCTCCATATTAATACAGACAAAAGTAATCAAAAGGTAGAAAAATCACCACTAATCTTCCTGGGCTGAAGCTTGGTACCCTTCATGAAGACCTCATTCCTCCCCCGAGACTCAATATTTCCTAAGGGTACATTCATCTGTGTCACTCCCGCTGAGCAAACCAAAAGTACCTTAGAGCTCTGTGGTGAACTAATTGTGCTTTGGTCACCTGCCAGTATAAAATCAGAACAGTGTGACTTTTTTGTGAATTGCACTTGAAGCAAAGACACTATTTTTATGTTATTAACTGTGTGGTCTTTTGCTTTTCTTATTTATTCCCTGTGCTTTGTCCAGATGTAAGCAGGTAAAGTGACCCATGTTCTCCTCTCCAACACATGGCACTGCCCAAGCGTACAAACACAGAGACAACCTTAATCACACGGATTGGTGAGGGAGCAGCCTCCCCTCCTCCCAAACTGCCTGGCAGATGGTACAGTAGCAGCACAGCTTCACAGCTCTAGGACCAGAGTAACAGATGTTGGTTTGCCACACGCTTTCTAGAGCTCTAATCTTTGAAGAAGTTCTGGATCTTACCTGGCTTCCCCTTTCCTCCTGTCATTCAGAGAGAAGGCAGAAGCCTCAGAAAACAAGATTATGCAGGCCCTTAATACAGCCCAAAGCTACAGTGTCAGCAGGGATAAAGATGGTGAGACGGAGGTACGGTTAATAGCTGAAATATGTGCAAGGGTGCAGTCCTTCAGAATGTGGATTTTTGAAGATAATTACAAGGGGTGGAAAATTGAGTTGAGAAAGACTTTAACAGGGAAAAGATTTTAGCTTCTTAAAATGCTCCCCGAAAAATGTTACAGGGTGAGTTGTTTATAACTTATGTGCAATATGAAAAAATAAAGAGCTGTCTGAAAGATTATTAAATAACTGTAGAGAAGAAAGCATGCTAAAAACAAAAAAATCATCTCTTCTTCTTCTTCTTCCCTATAGATGACTGCCACTTTTGGATCTGGTTTACCATTAGACTAAATGGTTGTGGACAAGGAGCATCTGTTAAAAAGCCCCAGATACAGAATGTATTTCCAGTGAGCAGACACAGTAGAGCAGCATCTACATTGAAACTTGCATCTGAGCCATGCTTCATTTTGTTTGTAACTCAGTTTTTATTTATATCAAGGTTTAGACTGTCATGAGTAGTGTAATCACACCATTATATTATCAATGGAATTTATATTATCAGTGGACTTTAATTATCCTTACAGATCTCGGTCTTATTTGATCTAGAATATATTCATAGTAACTTCAAGGAGTTCAAATGAAATATTACAACATTGCATTGTTGCAGATGTATTCAGGGTCATGACCCAACTTTAAATTGGACTGTTTTAACCCAGGACAAAGTAAATAGATAGGATGGGAAGGAAATAATTTGTTTGGAAGCTGGTAATATTTTCCTCAGTGGGATCCAAACAAGACCTGGTTGCATAAATATTTCTAATTTTATTATTAATTATCCAAGTCCTAAAAAGAATGCACTCCACTTTATGTGGTTTACATCTCATTTTTCTCTTACACACTTCTTAGTTTAATTGGTAATGTTAAACTTCCCTTTCTGTTACAAATTATTTCAAAGTATCATTGAGTTGTAGTTTAATTGACTTATTCAAAGTTTACTATCAAAGGTATCATCCTACTACTGAGAGATAATTATTATTTGTTTTTGAAATGTACAAGTATACTCCAGAAACATGGTGCTTTCAATCACTTGGTCTTACAGATTACTTCTGTAGTGGCTGAGCTTCAGCAAATGCATCCTTTTCCTGTCTCTCTACAATTATCAGTAGAGACCTGAACATCAAAAGACTGCTAAAGCAGCCGAAAAGAATATATTACAACTCCAGCCACACAGCCTGAATTACAGTTTCACCAATTTTCTAAGAACCACATTTAACCACTCTCTCCAAGAAAGTACTTGCAACACACGAGAAGCCCCGAGAGTACAGCAGGCAGATTCAGTGCTTGTTCCTGTTTCCCTGAATTGGAGGAGGCTGCTAACAGGAAAATTTAATTTCCTTTTCATTACACAGCTGCTGACTGTCTGAGCTGGCTGATGCAGGAAGAATCTGGGCAGGGGTGTCTTCGTGAGTCCTGGGGAAAGTGCTAACAGGATTTATACATTGTCAGAAGATCACTGAAGTTCAGAAATAAGGGGGGGGACACATGCATGTTTGCCAATATAGGTGTTATCTTTGACATCAAAGAAAGTTTGCCAGGTCTGTAGTCAGTTTTCTTGTTATTTAAGTGAGCTTTCTTGTTTTGTCTTTTAAAAATAGACAATGTTTATTAAAGATAGTTGAAGGCTAGAGATATTTTTATTAAAAGCATGCCCTCATCTAAAATAACAACCTTGAACTTCTTGTAGGATGCTCTAATTATAATGTGTATTTTCCCTCTCCTGGAAAGTTCAATATTCTGTTGCCATCTACATCCTGCTGTCATCTGCATTCATGATATTCTGTCATGCAGCTTTGTGATCATTCTAGAGAAGGTGTCTACATGCTATATTTAAAGACTTTCCTACATTTGGTACTTGCTGAAAGGTTAACTGGAGATGCATCACATTAGGCTGCTTTGCTTCCCCAACCAATGTCTAGTGTAACTTGTGTGGCACTTGGATCTTCTTTGGAATGAGATTTCTGAGGTGCCAATCACGTTTACCCATAGTGTAACTGATACATACAGAGATGTATCCCTACCCTATCTGCAAGAGAATGCATCTGTCAAGCCCTTCTGCTGGCACCTCCTGCTCCTTTGCCAGATAACAGAGTTGTCTGTTTGCTCCTGCTTTGGAGCCATTCTGGCTGGATGTGAGAGCCTTGTTCAGATGCTGGCACGCTGCCACATGATGTCCTGTGTGACTCAGGCACACACAAAGTCCGTGCATCCCCTTGTACTCCCAGCTGTTGATGTATCATTCATGTGTTGTGCATCAGCATGGGCTCACACTGTTATCCCTGGGAAGAGCCACACTCATCGGCACGGCTGAGCTCTGGCCGAGAGGATGTGGACACGCGTTTGTCAGCTTGGTGGAGGAGTGGAGGGAAAAAGAGACAGAGGAGAACCTCTCTTTAGTGGAAAAGAGCGGTAGTTGAGCAATATGGAGACGTGTGTGGGAACAACTCCTTGTTCTGGCAGGCACAGATGAAGATCAGCCCAAGGCAGATGACAAAATTTCATGCTTATCTACACTTTTTAAAAATATAATTTTGTGCAAAGTTTACAGCAAAAGGCAGGTTTTTCTCACATATTTACTATTGTCTGTGGCTCCTTCCCTCTGTCAGAAGAGACTGCCCCAATATTAGCATTTTTGTTTTCCTAATGCATTTTTCAGCAGAATTCTTCCACATTTGAAACCATGCTCAGATATTTTCTCCCAGGTAAAAAGAAAGCAGTCGATAGAAACATAGATCTGGAGGGGATATTTTAAAACATTGATTCAGCTGCTTGTAGACACATAAAGCCATGCAATAAATGTTTAATATACAAAGCATAGCTCACTATGCTATGCTATAGCCTCTACCTCACCTTTCATTTACAAGGTCTTTCCCAAAGTTAAATCCCTGTCTTTCCTTTGCATTGTTTGTCAAGGATACGTAGAGAGAGGAATAATATAAAATCATCTCAGTTTGGAGCACACTGAGAGGTCACTGGGAACTGTGGACATGTTATTGTTGGCCTGATGCAAATGCTGTTGAAATACTGCTCGTCACCTTGTAGCATCCATGGGGTGGTGCTTTCATCAAAGGAACTATCTAACTCATCTCTATGGGACAAAAAAAGAGCTTGAAAGTTTTTATCTTCAAAGAACTTATCCAGAGAGAAGGAGGGAAATACAAAGATGAGGAAGGATCATATGTAGACAGTTGTCAGAAAGAGACAAAAATGGCTTCACAGTTATACGTCATAGTTATTGCACTAATATGTGTACAACCAATATGATGCAAATGTCTTTAGGTGACCACCAATCCAGCATTTCAGTTAGAAGAGACGAGGAGCAGGATGATATGGGATATTAGACTCCTTTTTTTCAAACATGAGAAAATACTTTGTTGGCTGCAAAGCTGTGAGGCAGGAATATTTTGATCATGGAAGGACAATACAGTGAGCATATACACCTCATGCAACAGCTGTAAACCATTCGGTGTGACACACAAAGCCCATACAATATAGAGGAGCATCTCCAGCCTTTCAGCTACAGTTACCCTCTAAGGTCCTTACCTTCAGTATACTGTAAAATAGCACCATGAATATTCCTCTGAGTCTGAAGTAGTTTCTCAAAATGAGTTACAGCCTCAGAAGTACCTACCACCTTGACAAGGAATTCCAACTCTGATGATTTAATTGAGTCTGCAAATGCCACACTTCCTTTTCCTGGAAACTTGACATTGTTGACTGGGGACGGGAGGCCCCAGGAGAGTTGATTTACTTTTTTTTGCTTTTTCTTTTCTTTTAAACACACTGAGAACTACAATCCCTGAGTCCTTAGCAATTAAAGTTACCAATTTACAGTTACTTAATAGTGGCTGGATTCTGAGGGTGTGTGTATCAAGGGAAATTAGTGCTCAGTAGTGTAGAAAGGGATCTGCATTAAGTGGCAGATAAACATTCCTCCCATGCAAAAGGAAGAAGGCAGCGTGCTCACTGCAAACCAGCTTAAAAGTGGAGATAGTCATCTTTCCTCATCTTAGTAGTACAGGCTCAGCTAGGAGTTGGTGTCCAGTTTCCAGGATGCTGTAAACCCACGCGCTTGTTTAGGCTGCTCTTTTGGGACACATTTGCTTCCAGTAGCTCCAGCCACTGGCCATTTATTCTTGACTCCAAACTGAATTTTACCACAACTCCTCTTCTTCAGCTGATGCAAATTATGAGATGTTTTTAATCTGTAAACCAAATAAATAAAGTTATTAGACTCAAAAATAAGTCTCCAAAAAGAAGTGAGCTTTCTTGAGCAAGCTTTGCTGAAAAATACTTTTTCCTTGGAACAATGAGGTAAGCCCTGGAAAAGTCAAGTCAGCATAAGGCAAGCTGAAAATATAATTAAAATTAGGTCTAATCCCAAGTACATGAAATACTTGTCTACTTTAAACTGTCCTCAGTATATTCTGACTTTCTTACCTTGTTCTTAGTTTTTAATGGTCTAGAACCTCCTACAATTACCTAGAAACCATAGGTGCAGCAAGGAGAATAGCCAGGCATCCACAGCAAAGATCAGATTAGTCCAACAACTTTCAAGAAATTATTGATTCTCCTTTGGAACCAGGGAATGGAAAAGAGGCCCTCTCAAGCTCTCTTTCATCTTATTAACTTGTTTATTGTATTATCCTGTAGTCAGTTCAGATGTAGCACAAAAGAAAGCAGACTGTGTCACATTTTACTTCTCCTTTGTTACTCTCTCAGTTTACACTAAGATAAAAGCAGCTGAGACTACAATTCTTTGATTTTATTTGAGAAGACAGATTATTTAGGGGCAAGTGAGCAACAGTGATTTTTGTTAAGTATTAAGTTTGGAGTTCATACCCCATGTCTCACAGTTCTAGCCTGCTGGTGACCATAATGATTGGGTGCCTCAATACAAAATCTCAGTCTCTACTGCCTGCAGCTGGACTCAAACAGACATAGTTCAATTTGGGAACTTCTGTTCTTCCCATCCAGTGTTTTTCTCCAGGTCAGACCAATCCATAAGACTTGGAAGGTCCTGAGTTATGCTGTGTACAAAGAGAAGTCTGATGAAGAGGGCTACTGGGTGAGCGAAATAGTCAAATTATGTGAATTAATAAAGATATGAATGGTTGTTGATGGGTTTCTCTTCCTGCTTTAAAAATGAGTGAGGAGAAGAATGGCACAGAAACTGTACAGACACCATTCTGTTGCTGATGAAATCTGTAGGGCTGAAGTGAGAGAGTTGGGTTGGAAGAAGAGATAAAAATGGTGCTGTTATGCTTTTGGGGAGCTTTTATACAACATTTGTTGCTGTTGTTCTCATTACTAATATATTGCTTGTGGAAGCAAATATGAGTGAGTTTTCAGCCTGTTCTCCTGGGGACAGATATGTCAGTGGAAAAAGAGAGAAGTTCAAAAGATGCCTGTATGTCTGTAGAGAAACCCAAACCCCAAAACTACTTGCTGCTGCCATGATAACTACATTTATAATAGAAGGCAATATGAGATATAGATAACATTTCCTTTGCTTTTGACCTGTTTGCTTTTCCTATAGCACCTCTCATCTCATCAGAGATTGCCTATGAGCACCTCAGCCCAAAGGTTTTGTCCTCTCTGTTTTCTAGAGACCTTTCCCTCCAGCCCAGATATCTCCTCTGAGGGTTTCTCAGCCTTTCTGAAGCATTTCTGCCTATGTACTTTTAATTCTGCTGCAACAAAATCAGCATGCTGTGATGTGCTCTGTCTTGGCGCAGCCATTACTTAGCTATGCTTCTGTCAGCACTGTCCTTTTCTTTTGAACAGCCTAAGTTTCGGGTTTTCAAAAGGTGAAAGGAGGAAGGGGGAATTCTGAGGAGTTAGGAGTTTGTGTCTATTTTTCTGAATAGGTATATGTAGGTAGCTAGTTGAACCAAAGACTCCAAAAAGAGTTCACTTTTGCTTAAGGATGTTGAATTGAGGTTTCTCTGTACCATCAGCTCTTGAAATGCTTCTGCCTATGTTAAGTCCAGAAACAGAGGGGTTTAGCTGAAAGCCAGTTAGGCAGAGACAAGCAGCAGAACTGTGCAGAGGCCAGGATGGGCGTGCATCTATGTAGCTTTCTTTTTATAGATTAAAAATTGAGCCTTAATGGGAAATGTGGAGTCATCATATGACGTGGCGTGGGGATGTGACTCTCAGCAAGGGAAGGAAGCAGCATCGCTCTTTACTGTCAGGGCTGAGCCGACTGTGTGTCAGCAACAGCAGCATGACATCCTGACAGCACTGACTTGTTCTGGGACAGTCAAAGGCCACCAGGATTGAGGGACGAGCGGCTGACCGGACCTTCCTGTCACTGAGCCTTGTCATGGGGAGCTCTGGGGCTATGCTCAAACCTGCCTGCCCTTCCTCCATCATTCCCCAAGCTGCAACACCAACTGTAATTAATCTTTAATGCACCACTCTGACCTAGCAATTGATCTTGCAGGCTACGGAAGACTTGGGAAACTGTTTTATAATGAAAATATTGAAAATCAGCCTGATTACTGTCTATGGGCTGGCCTCTCATCTCATCTGGGCATCACCTTCTAAGTTTTATCTCACAGGGTACTTCTTTTTTAGCTATTTTTTTTTTCACAGTATTTTTGTAAGCCACATGTGGAGCTTACTTTCCACTTTCCAGCTGCTGCAAGAGTTTATTTGGGCATAGCAGGCAGAGCAGCACCATTTCCTTAATCCAGGTCTTTTCTAAGTCAGTCCAATAATTAAACCAGATCAAATAAAAGTAGTTTTTTAACTTGCACTATGTTAATTTTTATTCTGCAACATGAAGTTCTCAGAAAAAAATTACTATTAATTTACCTATCTTATAAAGTTAATGTTGTTAGAAACATGTCTAAAATATTATAATGATAAAAACTGCATAAACACATAGTAAATTAAGAATTTGTCAAAATTCGAGTAAAATTGTTTTATTGCATAGTTTTAAATAAAAGAAATTGAGAATAACTTCTGAAAAGCTGAAACTTCATTTTGACAGAAATTTAAAAAAAAATGTTTCACTTTTTATTAAACTGTCTAATATCTTTCATTGGGGAGGTGGTGATGATTTTTTTCCTTTTTTATTTAGAATGCGAAAATAATAAAAGAATTAAGAAGCTGACAAATTTTGTTTGTTCTTTAGCTTTTGAGGTGAAAAACTAATTTGTCTTCTAGCTATAAGTAGAAGTTTAAATAATGAAAAAAGTAATGGAAAATTTTAAGCTAGGCAATGATATTGGAGAAATAAAATAATTGAAAGTGCAAAATTTAAATCTATGAATAATAATAATAAAAAAGCATATGTTCATATTCCTGATGATAATGTGCTGATGTACTGTCATTTTAGGACAATAATATAGATACGTGGGGTGCAAATTCTGGGGGACAGTGACAGGTCAGAGCAACCAGTACAGCGAAGTAGAGCTGGAGAACACTAAGGCAGGAACCTGCCTCCCACTTCTGCTCAGGGACCGCTGCTATGGTGGCATCTGCTCCCACTGTTGCTGTGCACAACTCAAACCTGTTTCCTCCAGCCTGTGGCTCACCTGTCTTCTTTGCACGGACATTTCTGCTTCTCAGTGATTTTGTATACTGTTACCTTGTTTGTTAACTTTGGTTTATTAACAACAAAGTTTAGCCTGCTTCCATCCTGAGGGAATAAGCTATTTCAGTAGCTATACAGTACAACTATTTTTATATGAGGACTTTTTTCCTTTGCAACAGGGGAGCATGCAGAATACAGAGTTAAAGAGGCTTTACTGCCTGCAAAACACAATGCAGCAAGTTTCTGCATCTGGGCTCTTAGCCTGGCCAAATGAACATTAACGTAATTTTTCTCTGAAGTTTAGATTAAGGCCCGTTACTTCACAAATAAAGCTGACTAAAACTGATACAGACATTTATGAGCAGTTATGGTTATCATCCACTGGCTGACAACTTGTTTTACCTCGTTAACCTAATTTTGTGTCCAAACTCTAAAGGAGGGGTGAGTGTAACAATTTACTTGTAGCACTACAGATAGTTTAATACAATTTCTGTCAGTAGAGTAGATCTGACAGACTATTTAGTTCACCTCAGTTGGGAACGTATAAATTATCAGGGGATTCAGTACCCTCTGATACAAGCTATTTGCAGTTAAACATACATTTTTCCCATTGAACAGCTGTCTAGCTTTGCTGCTATTTGTGTGGTTATCTGGTTTTGGAAGATGTTCCATTCATTTTGTTGACTCTGGTATATGTTAATCTAATGGCTTGTCCATGTCTGAGGCATTTCCATGAAACAGTCCTTCTTTTTTAATCTTTGAGCTTGATGCTCTCATTGAGACGTACAGGATTTAAAACCATCTGCTGAATATTGATCATAGATCCCTATAGTCCACTCTGTTCTGTGGGGTGGAGAAGCACACCTCAGGTGTTGCAACAGCCAGGGGGTATTCATTCAACCTGATTATAGCTAGTCCAAAGTAACCACCCCAAAATGTGTGTGGGACAGATGCAGGGTCCTCAGTACCATCTAATTTGATCTGCAAATAGTGTCCTGCTTGACTACAGCTTATGGTAATGACTGAAGAAGTCAACATTTTACGTGCTTTGGTGTCCAATTGTAGATACCAAAATTAGATATTAAAATAAATATCAATGTGGCTTTGCAGATGTGGCTACTAAAGGCATTAAAAAAATGAAGTATTAAAAATATGCTTTATCGCATGCAAGTGACTAAGCACAACAAAGGGGATTTTTTGGGAAAAACGTTATGGTTTATAATGGATAGGAAATCTGACCACATAACCTTACAATCCCACTGGTCTTAAAAGTTATCACTTCTCATTATACTTTTGTTGATAACACACATGTGCCTGGAGTTCTACAGGTGGGCCAAAAATACCCTAGGGTGAATAATAAGCATTTCCAGAGAATAGTCAGAACTGTCCTGACAACAACAGAAATGTATTAGCAGGAGATGTTTGCAGAATTGACACTGGCTGGGTATTTAGAAAGCATTATGATATTACCTATTGCTGTTGATGATGCTACTTATGGGGATACATAAATACCTTGGCCAGAGCCTTGTTATGGCAGAGACTTTCAAATGCATAGTCCCTGCCCTAAAGAGCTTCCAAATCAGCTATCCAAAATGCCACAAGTCTGCAGAGAAAGAGCTTGCAGGATTTATTTTAGTCTGTGCTTCATGATTTCTCTATAACCTGATAATTCTTCTTGAAGGATTTGAGCAGGGCTGGGATGTTAAGAAGGAAATGAAAATACATTGCATTTATATGCACACCAGTATCTTTAATTAGGTACCATTTGGTACGCATCCTTCCTTGCCATCTTGATAAAAATAGTTCTAGTTATCCCATTAAAACCCAGAAGTGGGGTCATGAAGCTTGAGGACCTGTGTGCACAAAAAGATTAAACAATATGAACAAATTCTAATATACCACTCACTAATTTGAGTAGTATTTTAGCCAATAAATAACTTCTTTGATCAATAAGGCTTTTTTTTTGTAATGAATAATGAGCCAGTATGAAAAGTCAGAGTACTAAGGACTCCAGACTCTACCAGTGAGGCTATTTATGGAATAGATATTATTCATCAGGGCTAACAGCAACGGAATAAATCTTGGAGTGAGTACTTGAATTAACCACTTTGTTACCCAGAAATTTATTCCCCAAAGTGTAGCAAGGACAAAAGATACTGTTGATTTTAATTTTATATTTTAATGATGTGTATTTTAGCCATCTCTTCTCTGCCAGGTGAATCTCTGTCCTCTTCCCATGAAAGCTCTGATATCATGCAGCAGCTATTACACAGTAGTTGTTACTTTTCACAAGATCCCAGCTGTTTCATTGTAAGAATAAAAAAATATTGGGTACCTGCCAATTAAATAAATGGAATTGCCATTTTCATTTATTGCAATAGCCAGTTTGACTTGTATTCATAATGTTTTTGTTAATGTAGATAAAATGACAGTACTGGCAAGCGAGAATGTTTTTATGAGCAGAATATGTGTGTTTAAATATTCAGTCTTTTCAGTGGATTCACAGCTGGTTTGGTTTTGAAATACAAGTTTTGAATGATTACTAAAGTGCTGGTGTCTCCTACCTGTCCACAGACATAAGAATCCCTGCTCCTCTGCTGATCTTCTGGGTTTTGGTGCATAATGATCAATAAGAGGGAGGGTTCCATGGGCATATTTTCCTACCTACTTCCTATTCCTTCTTTCCAGTTAAAATGCTGAATACAATTATAAACCCATTAAGCAGTGTTAAAATGCACTAATGTCAGAGTGCTCTATTTCAAAACTGGATCACTTTACAGTAGTGCCACATCTTCCTTTAGGGTACATCAGGAAGGCTTACAGAAAGCTGATATAATCAGCTACAGCATTTTTTTAATAATAACTTCCTGCAGAGAATGAAATGCATCACAGTTCCTGTTACCTACACAAATGTTACCATAAGGAAAAAAATAGATTAAAAATACTTTTTAATTCATTGCATTTAGTATCAAAATGTGAAGCCATCTCAAAGATGTCATATATGTCTTCATGCCAAGCTTGGCGGCTTCATGCATGGAGGCCCATGTTTGGGACAGAGGCATAGGTTGGTGACAGAGGACACGTTTGGAATGTAAGGCCAAGGACGTTTGTGAAGGGGGCAGAGGGTCCTGAATCAGGAAGGAGGGAGGGCTCAAACACAGCTTTGTGCAGTGCTCAGTCATGTGCTTAATGTCCAGATTAAGGAAGGTGTTTAAGGAAATGGTAGTATTTGCCAGGAGAGAGTGCAGAGCCTTCCAAAACCAAAGGCCCTTACAACAGAGAATCTCAAAACTGAGTCACCCAGTGTGTCCTGTTACTTATGAGTATTTATGCCCTGGAGGCAAATAAATGTGAAGAGCAACAGGGAGTGAGGGAAAGGACTGTTGCTGTCTGAACATCCTTCTCCTTATGCTGATGCCAGCACAGAGAGAGGGCTCTTCTCTCACCACTGTGTTACCTTGGCTCTGGGTGCTTCACTTGGTACAAGTCAAGCCCTTCTTATGAAGAAGTGACCAAAACGAGTCAAGCTCAAATGAGCTCTATCTGAACTGACTATTTAAAGCCTGAATTACACTTTCCCCAAGGAGCTGTAGTGTGCTTATGAACAGCAATAATAAGAGCAACACCTAGGCTTAAAATGCTGAGCCACAACCAGAAACTCAGCTACTCATTAATTAGAAACATCCTTTCCGCAGAATTACAGCGGCAAGAAGAAAACACAAAAAGTGAAACTATAGAGCAAAGAAAGACGTAATCATTTAATGCACTTTGATTTTGTATTGTTCTACTTGCAACCCCATGAAATGCTGATATAGATTTATTGCACTAATATCCAAATATTGTTGAATGCACATTTCCTCAGAGCACCTCACCTAAGGCAGAGAAAAGATGGTTATTTCCATTTCACAGGTAGAGAACAGAGGCAGAAGAAGCCTGTGATCAAAACAGAACAAGTCCCCTGGAGAGGCAAAGTCTCCAAAAAGTGTCCTAAACACTGACTGGTTTCTTGTGCTTCATGACTATCACTAGTAGAGATAAAATAAATCCTGCCTGAATTCTGAATTGGTTTAAGGTCACAGAATTTGGATGAATACTAAATAATGGATTTTTATTTGCCTTCTCACCTTTATAACCCTTAACAGCCATTCGCTTTCTATTTCCTATGTAATCTTGAGAATATGTATATATATCTATATAAAATGCATATAGTATGTATTTCATACATTATATAATGAAATATATTCTTATGCAATATTTAAATTCTAACAACTGGAGATTAAAATAATTTAACTGTACATCTATATAAAAATAGTATAAGTATAAATGAAGTAGTTTTAATCTATTTTTCTGTGTATTTGTATATGCATGCATACTTATATTCTGACCTTGTAAAAAAAAATCTGTAAAATTTGGCAGCAGTCTCATGGATATAGGTGAATGAAATGACATTTGAGGCAACTGCAGAAATAAAAGCCAACTAATTAGCAACTCATCACAAAAATAAGTCCACATTAATGTAAAGATAATGTAAAAGATAGAAAAAAATTAAAGCTAATGTACAAAAAAAAAGCCGTTTCCAGTCTATAAGATCCTCCCCCCATCCCCACTTCTCTCTGTCCCTCCATTACTCTCTAAATACTCCATTCCCAGCCCTGTCACCATGCCCTTGGCTGGCAGGGCCAGCAGCACCAGCTCTTGCCCTGGGCAGGACACCCTGGTCCCCCAGAGACCATATCGCTCTGGAAGTTGCTCCTTGAGGGGTGAGGGAGGCAGGAGGCAGTGGGAGGAGCAGAAGGGGCTTTGGGTCTGCTCTCCAAACCCTCTGGCCAATCCATCTACAAGAGACCCTTACTTCAAACAGATTTAAATAGCCTCTTTCCAGGTGTCTCCCAGCTGGCTGGTAACCCAATAGCCTGAGGGTTCATGTACCTATTTTTCTTAAATTTCCTCAACTTCCCTTTCCTCTGCATCAACATCTGGCATCAACCTAACCACAAGCTTGAATACCTCTTCAGCTGTGTTCAGGTCTACTTTTCATTAGTGGTCAGGGGCTTTTTTTGAAATCACAGTCATTGTAAACATATTTTCATAGCATTCAGATCTTTTAGGCCTTGCTTACTCTTTCTGCATGATTAAGATTGCTTACATCATTCATGGATCACAAAAAATAATAAATATCAAAACTCTGCATTTCCACTAATTTCAGTAGACTTAAACTGGGATATGCCACGGCATCTGAAAGAAGTCTATTATTTTCAAAGAGCTGCGAGTAGTGAATAGATTAGGCACAAATGCCATCCAGAAGTGGTAACCTAACTGTAGTTTCATGTCTTCCATTTCAGCTTTACTTTGACAGTGCAAACTTTTGTAACTAATGCAATCATATCTGATGGCATATGATAGCAAAATATCCCAACGAATATTTAGTTGTTTTTTTTAGCAGAACTTTGACAAATTGTAGACTACAGACATTTGGTTTAACAACACTATTTAAAAGGCTAGGGTGAAGCACACAGCTTCTGTGCTAAGAGGATATAAAGGAGAAAAATATTCTGGTAGTTGATAGTAACAAATCTGGACTCAATTCTAATAGTACAAGCTAGGGACAAGGCATATCTGTTAATTCTACCTCCATTACTCAGATGTTAAAACATATTTGTCCTCTTCAGGGAGGTTAAAACACATCCACTTACTGATGGGAAGCATACAGTGACTATCTCAGATTTAAGTAGAAGTTTATTAACAAAGACACAGCATGACATCATTAGTGTAAATTGGTAAAACAAATGCTTTTGCCAAGATTTTTAGAAGTGATTAATGGCTCTGGATGACTTTTAGGTGCTTTGCTTTAAATCCTTTTAAAAGGACTTATTTTCTAAAGGTGAGAGCTCAGTGTGGGAGTAACTTCCTTTTAACACATCTGAAGCTGAGCGCTGCGCTTGAGTTGAGCTTTCGAGAGTCACTATCTGTGAAAATGCTGATCTTACTCCTGGTTGTTCCTGAAAACTATTATACGAATGTTTGCTGTTACTTAGTTACATAGATTCAAACTTACCATATTCAAGTAAGAAGCAACTCAAGTTTTCCAATTCATTTGAATATCTTAAAAGCAAATAATATGAGGTTATCATCAACAAAACCCAGTGATGCTTTCAAGATGTATTTTGAGGCTGCTGAGCTTACGTGGTAAAGTCAGACATTTATTTCTTTCCTATGAAATGAAGAGTCTGTTTCTGCTCTTCTTTGAAGTCAACAGGAGTTTTATCACTGTCTTCAAGGACGGGCAAATTAGAGCCCAAATTTGCATCTGGAACTATGTACAGTAGACTGTTCAAGTGGCATACAACTTGTCACCACAATTATAGTAATTTTAATCAACCTTATTTGCTGTTTGCTTCTGTGAGATTTCCAGGAGAATTTGTCTAACTGCACTTCAGTGTTAATATCTCTCTACCCTCTCTGTTTTACAAGTCATGCTTTT
>NW_010173554.1:0-16617 GCF_000695765.1 Mesitornis unicolor | reverse complement strand
CTGCAGCTGAACCGGAGCATTTTAATAAACCTCTTGTTACCCACATCTTCTATCCATATGTCATTGACTTAAGCAGAGCAGTTTGTCAGGTTAATATTTTATACATTTTGTATTTAGACTATTACTTAGCTGATCCATAACAGGGGATTATCGTCAGGGATAGGAATATTGAGCGGCCTTTTTTTCCCCACGTGCCTGTCTCCAAGACAACTGGATGGCTGTATTTAAAAGAGCACAAAGACCAGAACGAGCAGCTCATTCAAGTCTTTTAGCAAGTGAATGCCCCGTGGTTTTGCATTTTCAGACAGGCCTTTCACTCTACTCCCCGGCATCCTTTACCTCGGGCTCTGCTGGGTGGGAACTCCAACTGGTAGCCCAGCTGATAATTGCAGCTATTAAACTGCTGCTGGTGTAACTCAGATTCCATTTTGTTTCTGGTTTTATCTAGTCTAGCTGGAGAGTTTCACTACTGATAGTCATATTTAAAAGCCACAATGATATTCTTCCTTTTTCTCTTTTCAGTCGAAGATGGTGATTATTAGGTACATCCTATCTACAGTTTAGCCTGCTTGCAGTGATTTTGCGAAGCGTGCACTAGTTTATGCAATTGTTGCATTGAAGGAGCACTTTCCTCCTGGATTTAATAAAAAAAACCAAACCAAATAAGGATAGATAAATAACATGTGGCCATAGCAAAATACCCTTGGCAACCATAAATTAGCAATAGAAAATGCCCGGCATCCCTGCAGGCAGTCTTCATGCTGTAGCCCCAGAAAAACCACTAGCAGCTAAGAAGAGGTAGCAGCTCACCTTTAACCAACCATGATCTAGCATTAATCTGAATCTGCTTCTGAAATTCAGCTCAGCACTCCCTGGATTTCCTCTCCCTCCTTGGCTCTGTCAGGAATAACACAGTGCATTGGAGATGTAGTGTTTGAGTGGTCAATGTTCATTGCTTCCATGTATATTTCTTGGCCTGATAATTACATTACGGATGTAAAATATGTAAGGTAAGGTTCCTGTGAGAATTTGCCTCTGAGCAAAGTGCTATCATATGTTGTGGGGGTTTCGAAGTGTGTACAGTGTAAAACCCCAAACCTGTCCAAACAACATATTTAGATGGGCACTGTAAGAAGACTGTGTGTTTGGCTTTAGGAAGCTTGCTGCAGCTCCTGCAGATAGCTAGTTACAGCGCCTGTGCGGTGGCAGGTTTTTTTAAGACTGTTTCATTCTTTTGAACATGAGAGCCATAAACTTTTATGATTCAGATAACCTTTCAAGGGGGTTCATATTCCAGAAGGATAATATCTTTGTGTGGACTCAAAAACCCCAGCAAGCCATTTCCATCCTCTCCCTAAAATGATTTATCTTGCTTCATTTCAAACAACTCCTTCTGTACTTAAACCTCTTTCTGAGCTTCACATTAGCAAATTCCTCAAACGGGAGAGCAGAGTACTTCAGTAAAAATTCAAACAAGATTTCACGTGCTGACACTTCTGAAAGTTCACATCCACTTCATATCAGTTAATCTAACTGAGAAGGTAAACTTCTGCTATTGACTCCACACTGCAGACACCTTACCGGTATGAACTTTGACTATAAATAGTCCTATAAAAGGGTTTTGTAGTCTTAGTGTGATTTGCAGGGCAAGTGAAATAGTGACAACCCTCAGTCCAGAATTTTGGTGCAGTCAACTGAGTCAGAGTCCTTTGTAAGATTCAGCTGATTTTCTACAGAAAGCTTTAGAAAGCTAAAATACATTAATAAAATTGTGAATAGAATGAAGTGTTAAATTTAAATGTATGAAAAATGTCTCCTACCAGCCATTCTCCCAAGCTTTTTTTTCTTTTCACAGCTAACATGAGCAGAGATATAAATCAGCAGTGTTTAAGTACACCAGCAGCAACAAAATGTTTTGTTTTGTTTTGTTTTGTTTTTTTTTGGGGGGGAGGGAAGGGTAAGAAAAAACAATGATATTGTCCCATCAGAATCTGTTTTTGACAGAAAATACATTTTGTGAATAGGTATCTGTATATCCAGTAAAATCTGCATATCAAAAGGCTTCAAACAAAATCTTTCAACCTCACTTTAAATGGGAACAAAGATTTTAAGGAAAACCTGGGAATAATAAACATTTTAAAAAAATACAAAATTCCTCCCATTTCTCTGACAATATTTGTTTTGCGAATAAGCATATTCCTAATCTTTAGGCTGTTTCATTAAAAAGTAAGTATATAAAAGTAGGCCAGTTCTTCTCATTTCCACCAACTTCTGTTTCTTTCCTTTTTTTTTAGGAAATAGGAAAGCTGAAACCAAACCAGAAAATAACATGAGGCAGGGAAAAAGGAGATAAAACTGACACATAAAATAACTTTTTCTAAATTTATAAAGACAGAAAACGATTGTGCCTGCCTTTCCTGTCTTCACTCAAGTTATAAAATAGGGGGCTGAGTAAGATAAAGGAAAGGAAGGGAAATAATGGGGGAATCCTTAGCTGAGCTGTCTCAATGACCCCCGGTGCACAATGGATGGAGCTGAGCTGAGCAGTTCCAAATCAGGATGGAGCAGGAGATGGGCTGTTCCTCAGAGGGTCATTATACTTCATGGATGTACTTGGACAGAAAGCAAAAATTTTGAGATACAGCCTCATCCAGTCTCATCCACTTTCTCATCCAGTGGAGGTTGAGAAAGGCTGGAAGATCTCCTCACCACTGTTGCTCACATTTTGTCCCTGGTGGTGACCTGTGGAGATGCCTGAAATTCATGGACCACAAGTATTGCAAGCATGATAGACTTACAGATGAGTCTTGGAGTAAAGGAGATCTTCTCTGCACCACTTATTATTTTTCCATACTCTAAGCATCTGTAGGAATGTAGTCTTCAACATGTACAGAAGTGAACATTTTTAAACTCTTTCCTTCTTTTATGTGAAGCTTTGAATATATATGTCATGAAACCTTGGCCCAATTTAAATCAACGGCCACAAATCCCTTGGATTTTGGAAGAGTTGGCATGAAAAGGAATATACATACACACACTTTTTTTTTCTTCCAGATCAGCAGTAAGAAAATATTTTTTGTATCAAGCACCACCATTTTTAGAAATTTTATTATCCTGTTCTGCTTTTCATCACTTTTACAAAGAGGTTGGAAGGATTGATTTGTTTGTTACAAGGTCTTACAGCCGGGATCAAGTTGAGTAAGGGAAAATTCAGACTGAATACTAAGTAAAACTTTCTGAAAGCAGAAGCTATTAGGCTATGTTATAATATTCCAAGGGAAATGGAACAACTCCATCAGTTGTGACATTTAAAACCGAACTGGACAATGCACTAATAAATATTCTGTGGGGACAATTCTACATAGTCATGGGGGTGGATGAAGGGATCTGCAAGGTCTTTTCCACATCTAATTTCTCCAATTCTGTGAAACAGAAAAATGTCAAGTTGAAGTTCAGAAATGGAGCAGTGCTGAGAAACACAAGAAATCAGTTTATTCTAGGACAAGCTTTCACTGGTGTAATCTGTTTTACAGTTCTGGGGCCCTGTTCTCCAAATTAATTGTGGGCATAAAAAAGGTTTCTAGTTTCACTAACTTGCATCACTGACATAGTCAGCTGAGGACAAAAAGTGACATTTGCACAGCTCCCTTTTGTCTAGCTAGCATCTGCTTATCTTGATCGATGGAGCTGAACATCTGCTACTCCTATATACAGTGACTCACTGTATTATTTTATATTTATTTATATTTTATGTGTAGAATTTTCCAATTCTGATATTAAATAATCGTTACAGGGAGAAATACACTAAATCTCTGTGTTTTAAGTTATAAGAGACCCTGAAATAAGGTAATTCTTACTGTTTATCATATGATACACTTAAGTGTTGCCATTTAACTTACTTCAGCCTGAAAAAAACCCTGTTTTCCTCCATGACCACTTTATGCAGCAATGTCTGCAGCTGTGACAGTTGAAAGCCTGGTAAGGATGCGACCAATGCACTGTGTTCCTTAGAGCTACCAGTCTTGTTTGTCAGCACATTCATTCTACCTCAATGACCTGCTGGTCAGAGCAGTACTGAAGCACATCGCTCTGAATGACAAATGAGGAGAAACAACAAGGGCAGAGATGTAGCTAGTGGGTACACAGCAAAAAAAAGCTGCTTATTTATCATGAGATCTGCTAGTCAAATCTTCTGCAAAGTATTTGAAGAAATGTGACTGTGAGCTTGTTTCAGTGATCAAAAGTAGCATTTTGAAATGGGAATTAATCTTCCTCTAAAATAATAAATTATTCAAAATTATCTGCAATTACTGTGATCTGTGCATTCACACCTATTGAAAACACGAATACAAAGAAATTTCTGTTTCTGTAGAGAAAATTAAATATCTTAACTATCGTTAGAAGACATGGAAATGGAAAAGATCCCCATAGTTTCTCTTAAAATTAGTTTCTAGCTTATATCAGCCAGTTTTAAGACTTTCAGATAGGCCTGTTCTAGTCATTCATGAATATAGAAAATTGTTTTATTCTAGTTCCTGTTTAGGTATAATAAATCTAAACTGTAAAGAAGAGAGATTGAGAGATTGATTGATTTTGCTGTATTTATCAAAACAGTCAATCTGGTACTACAAACACTGAGCATTAATCAGATAAAGTGACAAACCATAGCTTTGCCAGATCTGGACAGGCTAAAGCAGAGACAGCACTATTCCCAGTCCTTCCAGTGTAACAAATGTCCCTCTGGAAAACTTGATTCTTGATAAGTATTTGCTAGGGAAATGTTCCTTCTATGCCTTGGAACCAACCACTCACCAGTTTTAAAAAGTGTCTCAAAATTCAGGATGACCCTACAAGCTTGATGACAGAGCATGTTTCCTTTCTAAGACATTTTTTAAAGAGGTCTACGTGGACTTGAAATGTGCTAAACTACATCTTAACTGCAACAAAGGCTGCTCAGGTCAAACTCAGACTCCTGGATAGTCAAGTTTTTCAATAGCAGGTCCAAAGACCTATGAAGGACCTGATTGCACCAGCACATAAGTTTTCCTTCTTCCTTTTGTCACTCAGCATTCTGCCTATGTTTCCCCATAAAAATAAGTAAAACTTGTGATCATCCACAAAATGCCCTATTGCAATGCCGCAAAAAAAGCATCCCAACCTTCAGGACCCTGTCTGAAGAATAATTCTCATTTTAAAAAAAGGAATGTAACTTCAGGTACATTGGTGACGATAGTAGCAATGGAAGTATTGCATGAAATAAATTAATCTTTCAGATAGTCAGGATTGTATACAACAGACCAAAACTGATATCTTAAACTCTGCCCAAAAATCTTGATGGCATTGCATATCATGGAGAAGAGATAAAACATGTTGTCATTGTACAACATGGTATTATAAGAAAGGAGCCTTATCCAGCAAGAAATGCCATTTTTAAACGCTCCTGCACTAAGCATGAGAGCAGCAGATTTTAGTAATCCCTATTTGAGGCAAAAAACCCCATGTCACAAGCTCCACACCTTACAGGAAAAACTCCACTTTTCATGAAGTAACACATAGTTAAAAGAAACAAGCTTGTCAACATTTACTCCCTGAATATCCATAAAGCTGATAAAGGAGGTGGACAGACTGCGTTTTTCCTTCAAAGAAACTTAACTGTAGTTGCACTCTTACCTATTTGGAAAAATTATGTCATTTCATATTCGAGTTCAGCTGTTCAGTGTAACTGGTGGTGGTAGCAGTAATGTAGTAGGAACTGAATAATAATACTGCACAGGAAAAAAATAATCTTATCCAGAATTAGAGTGACAGAGAGAAATAGAAATAGATAGAGAGCTTTTTGAAAGAATATGCAATTAATTATCCAATAATTTTTCTCACTTTTTTATAGTACAAATAGCTGAAAAGGTTTATATAACCATACCATCAATGCTAATAAGCTTGTAAACTTGAGCACTATAAAACATGGATTTGAATACATTAAATTCTACTTACATGTTTGACAGGATGCTAAAATCTTGCTGTACTACATCTTGTTATGAATTCACACATTACTCTCGGTCAGAAAACTCTGACATTAACCTCCATTGCTAATTGTAATGGGTAAGGTTTATTTTAATAATAAAATGTGCATGCTCATTATTTTTCAGAGTAAGTCTGTGGAAAACAATTCCAACTCTAAAAATATGGCAACAAATGAATACATTTGCATTAGGAATATATACCATTCCTGAAGGTTGAAGGAAACAATTTCAGAATTATTTGGAAGGAGTTATATGTGTAACTTCCACAGCTGTAAGTGTGAACTGAAATATAAAAGATCAAAGATTTCTCTGCTGTGTATTACACACAGCTACCCTGAACTTTTCACCCAGTAGCTGAATGACAATAAACCTGGTTTGAAGTCAGGTGTTCTTCCCAAAGCTTTCAAGCCAAAAGTTGCACAGAGCCAAAGACTCACCTGAAAGCCACGTTGTCAAGTTAAGCTTTCAAGGCTCCTTTCCCAAAGAGGGAAGTGAAGCAGGGAATGTTGTTTTAGCCCTGTTTGTTTACAAGATACAGAAGTTAAAAGATCAGAACTTAAAAAAAAACCCACACACTTTTCCGTTCTCATAAGAAAAACATCCTGGAAAATGTTACACTTGTGCCTGGGGATTTTCATCCTACAGAACTTGTGGCTTATCTTGTAAATGCTGCTGCACTAATGCTGTCACCTTTCTGATGACTATACTTTGGACTGCAGCTAGTGCAAAAGATATTATTGCTTGTTAGAGGAAGTAGCAAACATTGGTTATAGTGGGCTTAAGGAGAAGGATCAAGTAAAGATACTATCATAGACAGTGATTCTGCAGGTGATCTTGAGAAATCACCTAGACAATTCACCTGTCCCAAGGCAGGATGTCATTCATGTGTCACTGCTATCCTACACTTGCCTAATACATTCTTAAAAACCTTTGCTGGGTGTGTATTCTTCCAGCTTTTCATCCTATCACTTTTAATGCTGCACTGTTCCTAGAAAGTTTTTCCAAATGCTTAACATTATATCCTTTTGACTGTGTTTGCCAAGGACACAGACAAGTTGATTTTTCTCTTTCTTTTCATAGCAACCTATTTCATGTTTGAAAATTGTTAACAGGTCTTTTTCAGATTAAGCAATCCCATTTATTTCAGGAAACGGTTGTATATCATACAATATAGTCATAACTCTCATAATTTCTACGGCTCTCACCTGACCTCTCTGTGATGGGTACCTGTCTTTCTTGCGGTCCTGTGGCCAAAACTGAATAGTTGCTTGGTTGAAGTCTTAGCAGTTTTGCAGAGTACCAAGAGGATTTCATCTGTCTTACAGACCATGCATGCTTCTCTTTATAGACTCCAGTAAAACACCAGTTTTGTTCACAACATCATGATGTTAAAAGCTTCCTGGCCAATTGTCCTTGTCTTTCCCTGGAACATGATAACTGAAATGTTTGTTTCCCCATGTTTTAATTCAGAGAAGAAAGATTTACTATGTTTTGCATGGGTTTCTGCTGGAAAGCTATCCAAGTTACCAGGAGTTCAGAGACCAAATCACATTACTAACATGTTAGCTGACTCTGTCCATGTTATATTTGTTGGTACTTGTTCCTACACTGCAAAACTATGGCCACAGTATATGCCTATGTTTTAATGACAAGCTCATCTAACTAGAGTAACTGTTGCAGTAATATTTTTTTAATAATATGGATAATTTCTGGGTTGTGTGAATAACTTCTGAGACTTCTGAATCTTTTAAAGAATATTTGCTATTCAAAAATAGGTAGTGATGACTTTGAACAAACAATTTGCAAATTATGTATTATCTTCAATTTATTTCTTTTTTATTCATTCATAACTCAACCAAGTGACTCATTTTCTTTCCAGTTGTCTCAAGGCAGCACTTAAACATTTTTCTTCATATATGAGAATGACCTGGCACACTCAGTGTCAATGTTGGAGAATGGGTGTGAGGGAACAACAGCCTGGTAAGGTCCACAGTCCCTATTCCCACTTGGGATGACCAAGTGTGTGGGCTATGCAAAGCATCCTGCATGAGAAGGAAGGATGGAGGAAAGTCAGCAACTCTTGGCATGTGCTTAGCAAATCAGCCACTGCCACTCCCCTGAGCTTGATTGGGCACTGAGGTATTGTGGGGCTGGTACTAGCATTTCTCTTCCTCTTCTTTATTTCTTTAGCCTTCAAAGATGTAGAGTCTCCAGTTTGAGACACATGTGTTTGTTTATACTTCTTAAATGGATGACAAAACACTTAAAATAGAGGAATTGTAAATAATGAGGAACAAATACAGTGCATGAACAACATGAATCCCCAAAAGCTTATACACAAAACTAATTTTGCCAATATAGTTCATTATAAGTATAGGAAATCAGGTGTTTCGTGAAGGGATTTTCACACTGAGTATTTTCTGCTATGAAATCTGTATTTTTACCCAAGATGACAGGTGATCAGTTTAATTTAAATTGAAATTAAAAACAAAACCAAAAGTTTACTATCTGAAGTTAGACAAAATCTGTATCTGATTTATCTCAGTGGATAACACTACCACTAGGAAAATGACCCTTTTTATTCATCTGACCTACAGAAAAAATAAATGATACCATGGGTTATAAAAATCACATTTTTTTTTTCCCAAGATGTGAACTCTCTGCTACACTTCATGAATGAGCTTTGAAAGACTCATGGATTACAACTGGTCAGATTTTCCAAACCTGCAGATTTTCAGTGAAGGCTAAGTTTTAATACTCTAAGGTTTTATCTATATTTTATCTATATTTGTATGCATTTCAGCACAATAAAAGCAGATCAGTGGATCAAAGTCCTTGCTGCTGAGGCCCCTGCATCTGCACCACATGTGGTTCAAGGGCTTTACTTTGGACTAAATTTAGACCAGACTCAATATCACCACCACACACACTACACATATGGTTTGAAGCTGTCCAAAGACCCACTACTTTGAACTTGTATGACCCATCAGAGGTTGGAATAATCTTGGTGCATACCTCCAGAAGGGCTTCTTGTGTCCTTCCTCCTAAAGGAATCTAATGGGCTTGCCCTGGAAACAGAAGGAGGTGCATGACCTGGAGGTGATCAGAGGTTCGCTTCAAAACCTCACTGCTCCATGCCAGCTTGTTACTGGGGATGTAGCCCAGTCAGGTGAATTTGCAATTAGACAATTTCAATGTGTTTATTTCCAGCAATCTGAAAAAAAATCAACCCCACAATAACAGCTAAATTTCCAAGATACCTGTTTGTTCTGACAGAACGCATGCTGCTGAAACCTTGCTGTAAATTGCATTTCTAATTTTGTTGCTACAAAAAGTAAGGATCAGCTGGTCTGAGAATCTGAAAGCCCTATGATCCCCACAAAGGGACAACCTTCCTGCCAGATTTACCTTGGAATTATAAAATTTGGAAGACTGATCCCAGATTTCCAAGTGGGAAGGAGACTGAAAATCATGAAAAAAGCAGAGGTTACAAGCTCCTGATCATACATGTGAGACTATGAAATCCCAACAGCTCTAATTCAGCCTGGGGGTTCCCGAGGGTCTAACCTTCCTGCTGGAGATCTAGGAGCTACAGTCAAGTCAGGTCTGGGACTCATAAATTATCAAGTTTGCATTGCATGCTGCCTCAAGGTCCTGGGTGTAGAGCAGATTTACCAGTGACCCAGTTGCAAGCCCATGTCACAACACTGCAGATCTTAGAGCAAAGGAGTCCTTTGTGGGAAAGAAATGTAAAAAAGTCCTTGCTCTACAGTTTCTGCAACTTCAGAAAAATCATGTTGAATATAGGAGGTCTCAATGAAGAGTATCACATTGCCACTTTCTAACAAAACACACCTTTCTGATTTTTTTTGTTTATTTGTGACACTTTATGTGTTTCTAGGCGTATGGCCATAGTGAATAAAATTAATTAAACAAAAATGACACCTAGGTTCTACATTTAAAACTGTTACTCTGGAATATTCCTAAAAGGACACAAATTGTGTATTCATACCATTCCTTTGCTACTTTAACTCCCCACCCGCATGCAGTATGCCAAGCTGTTCCTGGGTAATGATGTGTGCCTGCCTGTGCACTATATGTCTATATTAATACACAGGCACATATATATATAAGAAATGGCTGTGACGGTTGCAGCCAGGGAAGGGAGGCTTCGTGCCTCCACAGGACTCTGCGGGGAGGGACTGCTGAGAAATGGTCCAGAAGGTTCCTTACAACAGTCAAGTTCAGGAACTGAACTTACTAAATTGCCATTTCTGTAGCAGCAAAATGAATTATTCAATCTTCTGTGGTGACTGAAAGTCTAATTTTAAATTCTAGCTTGCCTAGGAAGGCCTGTGCAAAATGTTTGTTAAATGTGAGGCAGTACTAAGCGCTACTGCAGGGCCGGATGTCTTGGGAGGGGTTGTCTAACTGCAGTGGCTAATCAGTACCATAAATTTTGGGTAACAGCTGAACAAGAATCTGTTTCCCTGTTTTATAAATAATTTGGAAAAATTCAGGGTTTCCTCCGTATGTCACATCTAGAGTGTTTTTGCCTGCAATCTGCCAGGCTTCGCCACGAGGTCAGTGCCTGGGGTGCAGGGGGCTGCTACAGCCCTGGGGACCACATGCAGCTGCCCTGCAAGGAGGAGGGCCCCTGGCTGGACCCTGTGGAGGTAGAGCCCTGCTCCGTCCATTGGCCCTGCTCCATGCCTGCTCCCAGTGAGCAGGGCAGGCATAGTGGCTTGCAGGGGCTAACCTGCAGCAAGAGGGGAAGGGAGGGTGAAGGGACAAAGCCTCTCCCTCCCTCTTTAGGTCTGACTTTGACAAGGCACTGCAGAGCACACCTGAGCATCTCTTCTCACCGAAACTTTTGTGTAGCTCAGCATTTCCCAGTAAGAGGCTCCACCTCAGTGCATCAGCATTTTTCTGACACAAAAATATTTCTCTGAAAAATTTCTGACTGGCCAATTACTAGCATGAACATCAGTAACCAGTGTCTCCAAGCTAGCAGTGATTATCTTTGTGTGTATCGGCTGGGGAAAGGTGTAACTTGTACATTGCATGACAATTTGTCCTTCAGACACTGAATATATGAAGCAGGACTTCAGTGGTTAGCAAAGCACCCTAGCTTGAAATTAAGGAAAAGTGACTTGTGTTAATGCATCTCTGTGATGCAGGGACCTTTTTTGCCACCTTCACATCATGACTCGGGCTCTTATCCTGTAGAAAATGCTGTACGGGTCACCCATGAGCTCCTTCACAGGCTAGAATCAGACTCTGCACTGTAAGAAAGAGGTGAAAGAAAAACATAAAATAGTGTGCACTACTTTCTGGTTTGGCTGGCTGTTCTTTAAGATGTAATGCCAATCTGAAATAACTAAAACCATAATACTGTAATATGTCCACAGAATACAAATGCATATAGTCATTCTATCACTCAATCGTTTTCTAAGTACATATGTGTACACATAAATAAACACTTAGATCACCCAGATGTGTTGCAAGCTCTGAAAGAACTTTGGAAACCTTAACTAGGAAACTGTCTGCTGTAGTAAAAGCCACCAGATGCATATGTGAAGTGCTTCTGTGAGATCAGGTCCAAGCATCTTTAGTCTATTTGCTCATGAATAGCAAAGGAAGGAGATTTAAATCTTCATTGTTACTTCAGTAGATTCTAATTAGCTTCCCTGCATCCTCTGAGAAAACCAACCACCCCCCAGACAAACACACATGGATAACATCACCCAATATCCTGAAGAGCTTTAGAGATTTTCAATGATTTAAAAAGTGGTGTCATTTCTCTCTTTCTCTGCTCTCATCGTACATCTTAGGCAGACATCAGAGGAAAAAAAAAACCAAGCAGGATGACATTCAGAGATATTTGCATGGCTCCCACTTTTGAGGCGCAGAAGATAACTGTCAGAGATACATGATAGTGCAGGGTCTGATGAACCACCTTAATTCTCTGGTCCTTAAAGTGAAGGCTTTTATTCCTCGATGCGCTGCTGGCTCTGCTAACAAATTCCTGACTTCATTCCTGGCTACCACTTACTGCTTTGTGCCAGCATCTGCTGTACCATTTGCAAGTGCATCTCCATTTGAAGTGAACCAAACTGGGAGATGAAAATCCTTGCCTGAGAGCTCAGCTTGGCATGCGTAACTGTGCAGCTCAACACACAGACCATGCTCTTCAAATCTGTTTTCTTTCTAACCTACTTTTGTGTCAGAAACTATTCACCTGGAAGTCAGTAGTGCATGAAAATATTGAAATCAGTCTGCTGCAAGGGAGTTACAGACAGTGTTTAGCGTAGGGCAACTCACCAGAGAGCCTGACTTCAGGCACTGCCACAACTCCTCTTTCCTGCTTTCCACTGCTTCTTGTGCCCCACAAAGATAAGCAATCTTTGAGTTTTCAGTAAGAAGGCCTCACATGAGGTCTTATATTGTACTGCTATTAAGATCCCTGGATGCCATAGAAAGAGCAGAACTACATTAATAAGCCTCAATTTTAAAATATGATGAGACCAAGTCCTAAAAATTAGCAATTTTTCTCATCATGTTGGCTTAAACTCTACCATAGAAGCAGTTCTACGAGGAGAAAGTAGCTCAGAAAGTAGAGTTTGCTTTTTTTAAAAAATTCACCCAGTTAAATTATCTTGACTCCAATATGCAAGCATTCGCAGCTCCAGCAGGGTTTGACTACGTGACTGGTGTTTCACTGTTATTCCTCTTTTACACTGCACAGCTATTATTAAAAAAGACATAAATGAAGCAATCAAATGTCCAGTTCAGTAAAACCTCACTTCAACAAATTGGACATGCTCTTGTACATGGTTATTGTGGTATTCTTCAAAATATATTTCTTAAGTCCTGTCATGTTAGGTAAGGCCTAAAAGTCATACATGGATAGATGCATCTTGGCTACAAAATCAGTCCTCATGACTACTGCAGAAAAAGTGGGCCTGGGTGGAGATGGCATGCTCAGAGCACAGCTGGTGAGCTGCGTCCCTCAGGGAACCCATGCTACCATTCCCTCTCATGGCAAAGCCTGGTCATCACCTTTTACATCCCGCCAGCTATCTCATTCCTGCTTCAGCATCACAGATTCTTGACTGCTCAGTTTTTCTGTTGTGACTGCACACGGAGCAAAGCTGTAAGCCAGACCACAAGAGTGAGCTGTACTGAAGCACAGTTATTTTCTGAAGTTCTTTCCAAAGAGGGGACATTTTAAAAGTCCCATTTCCAGCAAAGACCCACGGACAGCTGCAAGAGTGCAACTGAGGAGAAAGCAAATTAAGATGTGGGGTGGGAACAACAGATAAGGGGCAAAACTCATCAGCCAGCTGCACCACCAAATTAAACAAGAAATGGTAGAAAGCTGCAGTCCCAGGCATTTCTTCACCTGAACTTTTCATCACAGCGTCCCTGAAGCAGCTTTCAGCACCAGCTCCGCAGCCAGAAGCTCCTTGCAACATGTAGAAACACAAACTGAGGCACCTTGGGAAGGTCCCAATAAGTTTTAGGCATCTCCAGGGTTAGGTAATCATCAGAGGGAAGCTTTTGGCTTGCTGTGACATTAATAATATAGGTGTCTAAATTATGTGGGTGGAACGGGGGAGATCTGGACCTTGATTTTTTGCCAGACCTCCACTGAAATCAGTATCGAACCTGGAGCAGGAGTACTCCCTCATTTTTGTGGAAGGTCACATACCAGATGCCATGTAACACCCCCATCCAATACATCAGACACTCTCTTGACTGTTTTAAAGATTCCAGCTGTAACTCCCAAAATTTCATGGCAGTATAGTCTGTTTCTTCTTTTCTTTTAGGTTTTTTTGGGGGTTTTTTGGTTTGTTTTGTTGATTTTTTTTCCCTGAGAGAATCCTTTCTATACTTTTCTAGCAGAAAGAGATTTTCTTGTGATGTGGACTGATATTTAAAAAACAATAAATCATATTGGACTCTTTTTTTCTAAATTTTCTGGAAGATTCTTGGTGTAGGCATTTCTATTTAGCTTCAGAATATCTGAAGCTAAATAGATTCTAATAGCTAAATATATTCTAATAAAATATATTTAGGAAGGTGTTATCTCTGTTGAAGTACATATTGAAATATTGTGAGCACTGACATCCTACCTTTCTACTCAAATCTACCAAACCTTTGCCAATGGCTTTAATGGAAACCACTGGTTTCTACTTCTGACGCTTGACCAGCTTTTCTCTGTAGTTTAGCTTGTCATCTGTAATAGCAACATCAAATGTGGCTTTGCCATATCAGAAAAGTTTGGAGAATACCTCTGCAGTGCTGCTCACTCTCTTTCCATAAAAACGAGCCCCCAAACAAGCCTGTGTGCTCACAGCAGCCTCTGCAACGTTTCATGGAGTGCTCTTGCTTATGCGTCTCATACCTCCCAGTTTCTGCATTTCAGTCTGCTGGTGGGGTAGTCTCACAGAACTTGCCTCCTCCCCTACCTTCAAAAAATCAGTATTTCTCGTTAGTGGCATTTCATCTACATTTTAAATTGTTGTCTCTCTAATCCTCACCCCAGCTAGAGTCAAAGCACAGACATGTCTATAAAGATAAGAATTTTAAAACATAAATTACACAAAAAGAACTCTTTTGAAAGTCTCACTCCTGTGTTTCATGAGTAAATGATCTCTGAACTCTTTGGAGGACATGGGTAATTACACTGGTGGCTAAACATTGAGTCCCTTTAAAAGCCTGGAGAAAGATTAGCATAGAAGAAAAAATCCAAGAATTTCTACATGAACAAATTTCTTTTAGTTGATTCTAGTCGCTACTTAGAAGTAGCCAGGAAAAACAGAAAAAGGGGTAAGAACAACTGAAAAAGAGAAGATAAGACAGTCAGAACATTATCAACCAGCTTGAGAATGTGAAACTCATGCAACACATTGATTCGCATTCTTCATGATATCCTCAGTTTTTCAAAGATCATACCTTTATAAAAGAGTAGCTTTGATAATTACACACTAGCAGCTGCGCATGTAATGAAAATCAGAGATAATTAATCATATCATTATTGCATACCATGTACAATGTCTGATGCATTATTTATGCAGGAAGAGATAGATTTTTAAGGCCAGAGGTGTCATTATAATTATGTAGTTTGAGCTCCTGCTTGAATCAATGAATACAATTTCACCAGTGACTCCTTCTGGTCAAGCAGACCAATGCCTGCTTGAATTGTAGTATGTCTTTCAAAGAAGTGTCCAATCTGGATGTGAAAGCTCCATGTGATGGCAGTCTGCATCATCCCAGCAAAAGTCTTTTCCAGTTTCAGAGAGTGAAGAAAATTTTTAAAGACAAATTGAAGGGAATTTGTGTTGAAAAAATGCAATGGCAATTGATTTTTTTACATAAAGCTGAACACAACATGTTTTAACTTGAAAAACGTAAAAAAATAAGTTTCATCTCATTTGACTTTGTTAAGCAACCCTAAATTATTTCATACATATCATATAGCAAAATAAAAAAGACACATTTTTCAGAGCTTTTGTGACTATGTTTTTTTTCTTTCAAATTTAGTTTTACCCTCACAAGACAGAAAATATTTTTTTGAGAACTTTAGTTCTAATGACTAGTAATGGAAACACAAAATCATGGAATAATTTAGTTTGGTAGAGAGCTCAGGAAGTCCTCTATAACTCACTGCTTGAACATCTGTGTTTAAAGAAAAAAAAGTAACAAACCCACACCGTGTTCCTTTAGAATATAAATGTATTTAATGACGGAAGAAGTATTTCTTTTTTATATGTCTGCTAACATGCCTCCAAATTCAGAAGATTAGAGTGGCTGGGGGATTACCTATAAAAATTTAGGTTTGGAATCATTACATTAAAATTTGGGCCCTTCAGTGAGGTAGATTAAAATGGGAACTAGTCATCTTGATCTCTCTGTCTTGGACTTGAAGAAACAGACTCTTCCAGAAGGCTATGCAGAACCACAACTGACCTGTGGCTTCCAGAGAGCCAAGGCTGACTGTCATCATAACACAGGTGCCTTAGCCCTCGGTCTGAATTTTGATGGGATGACTCTAACCTACAACCATAGCCTTTCTCCTGGAGCTGCAAGTACTTTGCCAGCTTGTGTCTCAGGTGGAAGCTCTAGGTAAAAATGAACAAGACACACAAGGAACTTCCCTGTGAGGGAAATTTTCCTGGTGAATGAGTCCAGTTTTTAAATCTCCTTCAAATTTCTCACCGAGCATTGAACAAAATGACTCTCAAACCACCTTACATTTGAACAAACTGGTTAAAGGCAAAAGTTTATCCAAAAGTGTTATGATTCTCCACATAAAGTATTTCAGTTGTTAATGTCAAATAATTATTTTTCACATATGCAATTCAAGAATGCAAATATGCATATTTCACATATGCAAGAAAGCTATTGGAGATGTTTTCTCCTTGAAAAAGATCAAATATTCCTACTTCAGCAAGGGATAAATGAAGCATGTTAGGGTTAGGTGCAATAGGTTAGCATTGTCTCAAGAAGACAGAGGTAGGATTCAGCTGACCAGATATCAGAGATATAGTCACCTCTTGGTGGTGAGTCATCACCTCCTAATAAATATATT
>NW_010173553.1:401-2631 GCF_000695765.1 Mesitornis unicolor | reverse complement strand
CTCAGGTATTTAATACTGGTTTCTATGTTTGGTGCCGTGACTCGGATTCGAACCGAGGTTGCTGCGGAAATTTGTGCAACGTCTTCAAACCATAAGAAATGCTTGACTTTGGGAATCATCTATTTGGACAGGAATATTTTCTTTCTTTTCTCTCCTCCCTAACTGGGGCACAAACCATTTGTGGCTGAAGCTAAGCCTGACATTGTGCTCTCAAAGGTGGTTTAAACCAAATTTAAAAGCAACAGCCAAAGAAAACCTAGGAATCAAGGAATGTAATGTAGAAAGTTGAAGTTTTTTTAAAAACTGAGATAATAATTGAATCCCATTTAGAGGTTACAGGCCAATAATATAAATCCAGAGCCGCACAGGAAGCATCCTTCTCTCTGCAGAGGCTCTCCAGTGTTGAACATCTTCCCCAAAACAGCAATTTGAACTCAGCTGAGAGAATACCATGAATCAACTTTAAAGCACAGCTTTACATTCCCAAAACTAAACATCTGCTAAAGTATTAAATAGATTAAAATCATCTTGTGACCACAGAAGTTTCAATTAAATTCTCAGTGGAAAAATGAGACAGCAGTAGAAGTAAGCGTGACACAGCAGGTCAGTCACGCCAGGGGGTACGTTGGTAGTTCCCAGGCTTGTGCTGGGCATCGGTGCCAAATCAACTGATTTGGCCCCAGCTGTGCTCAGTACTCTGAGACAACACAGAAACTGGAGCCTGAGCAGGATGCTGCAGTTCCTTAAGGAACAGAGCTTCACAATACAACCTTCAGACTATCAGGCAGTCATCACATTTTCAGCTGAAATTCCAATCATCAGTATTTTATAAAAACCCTCATATGGTCCAGTTACCTTACGGATGACTTGCCCTCCTCATCCCAAGTTCATCTGAAATAACAACAGATGCATTACAGTAATAATTCTTCTCTCCTCAGAAGAACTCATGTGACAAAGTCTACTTTAAATAATGTTTAAATTGTTAATTTGGTACTTCTCTCTCCATTTCCATTCCTCATTAAAGCTTTCTTCTTGCAGCCTTACAATAAGATCGATGCCTTCTCCTCCACCTTGCCTCAGCTTTACTCTGTTGGCTGAAAACCTTGAATTTATCGTATTTGCTGAAATTTTCATTCAGTAAAACTGAAAAAAAATCCTTTATTATATATTTATGTGTTTGTTCTTTTATGCATAGGATAAAAATCTAGAGCATTGATTAAATACCTTGAGAAAAGTTATACAAGAATGTAGTTGCAATCACAATCATTTGGGCTCCAGAACAAACTCACCTAGCTACTCCCCAAAACAGAAATTTTGGTTAATTCTGTTTGAAGAGAAGAAAAACAGGAATTTTTTAGAGAAACAAAAAGTGGGTCAATCGGAGTCTCAATGGTTGATGAAGCGAAGGATGGCTCAGCGCTGTGTCAGGATCATAACTGATTTCAAGTTTGTCAGCTGCAGCTTCCCTGACAAGGGCTGGTACCAAGGCAACTTTTATTCTTCTACCTCAAGGCTGAGCAAAGAAGAAAATTCCTGAAAAAACATTTAACTGACCTCACAGTGCTAAGTCAGGCTACTTTAAAGTGATAAATGACCAGCTCTACGGGGCTCCACTTAGGAAAACTTTAAATAGCAGAGCTGACCGCTCACACTAAAAGGTTCTGCAGTTCTGACCTACACTTTTCCTGCACAGATGCAGGGAAAGGGAGGGAGAAGGATTTTGTCCTGAGGGCAGAGAGGAGATGCTGATTGAAATTTTAAATGGTATTTCCACTCAAGACATTAGAGAATACGCTTTTTAATGTTACTGAGAGCAACAAATATACTTACTGAATGTTTAACCTTGACTACTAAAGTGTTTCTCAAATCACCCGAGACACAAATATGGTAACACAGAAGTTAGGATTTTTTCCTGGTATGTAACTTCTGAAACATTTTCAAGTTAATTAAAACTGTTGTTCATTTCTGATCAGTTCCAACTGACTCTACTGTGGACGTCTGCAGCACTGATTTTTACTTACTTATTTTTTTTTAAGAAGAAATTTGTTGGGGTTTTGTAGGTGTTTTTTGGGTAAGGGTTTTTTGTAGTTTTGTTTGGGTTGGGTTTTTCTAATCAACAGTTTATTCATAGCATTATCATCAACAGAAGTTGATGTAACTAAGTCAGCACTTTTGCTTATACCCTTGTAAGGACCTGCTACTCCTATCTGAGGAAAATGACTGCTTCCTG
>NW_010173553.1:0-370 GCF_000695765.1 Mesitornis unicolor | reverse complement strand
GAGTCCACTGAGATTGTGTGTATTTTCAGAAAGATACTTTTTAGTACCTTTAAGAATATTTGTTTTACAAATCACAGTTACATAGCAGTATGGAATGCCAGCTATAATATTATACAAACTCTGAATTGCCTGTTGAAGTCCTGAAAATAAAAGCACAAGTTATCCCGAAGAAAATAATTGCATAAGGTTCACACTTATATATTACAGATCTTCCAAAGTAATCTCTTATCATTCCTATTCCCACTATGATGGTATATAGTTATCTACATATGCATACAGAAACTCAGGCTATGAACACATAAAATACAATCAGATTTGAATATGATACATATTAAGGAGTTACTGGTATTTGATGCATTTATTTCACTGG
>NW_010173552.1:0-7106 GCF_000695765.1 Mesitornis unicolor | reverse complement strand
GAGGGTGCGTGCGGATCCGGCGCGCTCGGGGGCCGGGGGGGTTCGGGCCCCGCTGCTCATTGCTTGGATTTTTGGGTTATTTTCTGCCAACATTAGCAATTATTTCCTGTTTATGCCCACAGCTGAGGCTGTGACGCCCCGGTGTGTATCTCAGTAGTGCATTTATCGGCACAGAAGCAATTAATGACGGTGTTTATGAAACAGCAATATGGATAAAGAGAAACCGTTGCAGCTGAACAGCCCCTCATGCGTCCCTGGGTCATTGGTGTAATGAACGGCACAACAGAAATGTACAGTAATCACAGCACAAAACCTCTGAGCAGCAGTGGGATGGTGGGAGCTGGAGGCCTTGCCATGCGCTGCACAAGCAAGAGCTGTAACTGAAACGTAAACCTGCACCATGGAGAGGAGCTGGGCTCAGGGCTGCAGGAGAGGATAAGGAGGACAGAAAGGAGCGTGAGGAGAAAATTGATCATGTTGGCAAAATGGATTATGTTGGCAAAAGAGCGCCATAAGCTTGCTGACAGTCGGTGCCCCATATCTGTATTGTGTTAGTTTGGAGCAGTCACCACTCATCTCCCAGCTGTCCGACTGTAACGAAATAGCGTGGATGTTCTGCTCTGCCCCCTCCAGTTTCAGCTCCTTCCTCCGTCCTGACGAGAGAAATGAGTTTCTCATTAAACCCTCTGTGGCTGGGCTACAGCTGTACTGCACACAGAAACAAGATGCAAAAGCCAGGGTACTACAAAAAATCAATAGCATAGTATTCACTTCATCAAAGGCCAAATGTATTAATCTGTTTGTGCGTTACTTACTACCCTCTGTAGACCACTTATTTTAAATCGTGGGTGGTTTTATGCCTATCAGCTTTTATTGTCATAGCAGTTCAGAGGCTCTGGATATGCAGCTTCCATTCATTGCAATGGGATTTAAAAAATCTCAACAGTGGCTTCTACTGTACGAGCACATACACTGTGTCATTATTCTCACATTGCCGGGCAGCCTAAATGAATTTTAATGGCTTTGGTGTACCACAGGCTTTGTCACGCCTTTGAAATTCCTCACGTTTATATTCCTGATGGGGGAGAAAAAGTCTGGCAAACTCTATTCAGTTGTTATTTTATAGTATCATGATCTTTTCATATGAGCATCTGACTGCCAACCAAGAGCAGGGCCCCACAGGACAGAGAACAGTTTCGGCTCAGAGAGTTTACCAAGTCGGGACAGAGCAGATGGCAGGGGCGAGAACCGTGCCCCAGAGCAGAGGTAACAGGATAGCCATCTACCAGCATTCTGTTAGTTCCAATTATTTTTTAATTTTTAAGTGGATATTCTCATTGGTCCTCGAGGGGAAACGAGTCTCCAGCATGAGATAATTATCTCTGGATGACTCTGGGAAAGGAGACAGACAAAGACACCTGGACATAACAAACGTTTGATTAAATGCAGCTTCTCATAACCCTTTTAAATTGATGTGATTTAAACAGACAACGAAGAGCAGTCAGAAGTGACTGTTCCCATGGGGGAAGGGCAGAGGAGGGGATAAAGCAGCCCAAAACAGCCAGCGCAATGCACCGCTCATGCTGTTTTCCTCACTCTTCCTCCCCTGTGGCTGCGTGCACGCTGCAACGCAACCGAGGTGATCTGGGGACAGCCGTTATGGTGCGCTGCTAACGGGACATTGGACACATCACCTTAATTCAGAAGGATGCTGCTGTTGTAGGTGGATGCTGGAGGGACGGATTCCAAACCCTCTCAGCGTCTGTACGCTGAGAAACCCTTCAACACCACGGCTGGCAGATTTATTGCCCCTCTCCCTTGAGTTCTTGCCCTTACTGATGGGACTATGTCATATTTAGGTCAAGCTCCTGCAGCTGTATCAGTTGATCTAATTAAAGGGTTTGTTTCTCTCTTAGCCCTTATTCTCGTAGAACGTAACCACTACTGGTATTAATGTGGTTTTCAAGTGTGTGTTGTGTACTGTGCCGTGAGTCGGTGTATAAATAGCAGTCCTCAGCCTTCGGGCCTTGTTTTGCCTGGGCGACTCTCGAGGACTGAATTCCCGTTGTCACCGCTCACACGTCAGCCCAGCCAAGGGGAATCTGCAGCTTTGCCATGCTGTTGCTTTGCATTCGCTTGCAGTAAAACCCAAGGGAAATATTTCTGCTCAAAATCCCTTGGAAATCTTGACAAGTGGTCTGCAGGCAGAATAGGACCTGGGAAAGGGTTTAGAGTAGTGAAAGAAGTAAATAATGCCTCCTTCTGAGCTGTAATACCAAAAAATAACTGGTTCTTATGAAGGGCTATAAACTCTACGGCCGGGGGATATAAACCAAGGTCTAGTTTTGGGGTCTTATAAGAGAACTCTTACTAGAGAAAATTCTTGCTCGATATCTACTGAGTGCAGGTTTTGCTCCCCAGGACAGGGCTCACCACTTTTTGTCCCTGTTACAAAGTGCACATCACATATTTGATTTTAATTCCACCCAAGATTTGTTTTCCTCTGAATCTATATGTCAATGCATCAGCTTTGGGTAAATGATGCCCACAGATTTATCCATCTCCTCTCTCTGTGGATCTTGATCTTCATTCACAACAGTTAAATTCTCATTATGACTCTTGGAAAGACACAGATAAACTGCTCATGGAGGACTTGCACTGGCTCCCAGAACTATTAGGTTGTGTGTATTTTTAAATAATACATTCATTATAGATGTGAGCATTGCTACTGCAAACACCTGCCTTGTCTTATTCCTTTAGCTTCAAAGGATTTGTCTTTCCTATCTGCCAAGACACGGAATTACTCAGAACAAATCTTGGTTTGCATAATATTTCTAAAAGATTTCTTAAGTGAGACAGTCTCATCCTCCTCTCCCAGATGTGCTCAGATGAAGACAGTGAACTTCTTCCGTTCTCTGCAGCACGTGTGAGTCACTCCTGGAGCGCGGTATGTGTTTGTGTTTACACTGCCATGGAAACCGTGTTTGTTCTCCGTACAGTAAAGCACATCACAGTGAAAGGGCCATGGAAATTAGCATAGACACTGACTTCATATTCACCATGAAAAATTGACTCCAAGCACCCTATGCATTCATGTTCCCTTTGAAAAATAAAAGCTGGATGGCAAGTTAGCAATGCACAGCAAGTCTTTGGGGCAGCAGTAATGGCTTTAGTAACTGGCAAAGTCTTGGATTTTTTTCCAGCAAGCCTGGTGCACGGGGCTTTTATAAATAATGGTGATGATGATGGGGTTTTACATCCATTTAAGGCTCATTTCAGTGTCCTGCTGCTGAAGGGATTTGGTTCCCTGTCAGGCACGACCTTCAGAAAGATCCAGAAGAACCCCACAAATTTCAGATGAAATCTAAAGTATCAGGGTGGTCACCGCAGACGCGTGTCCAGATGCAGCTACAGATACAAAGAGCGCAGGCAGCAGGACCTCAGCTCAGCAGCTATCGCGGCTACACCACTGAGAAATGCCAGCAGTTCGCCCCCATCATTTTCCTCCAGATAAATAAATATCAGCCCATTTTAATCTTAGATATGTTTTTATGCCAAGGTTTGCTAAATTATTTTTTCAGCTAGCACGAACAGGATCTAGGTCACCAAAATGCACCCAGCCGAGATGTAATCCAATAGTTCTTTAACCCAAGCCAGCACAGTGGATGCACGAGGATTTCCCTGCCCTGGTGCGTATTCCTGGCACTTCAGGGCAAGCAGAGGAACATCAGGAGCTGGAATTTGGCTGGAGCAGAGTTACAAGTTTTACTTTTGAGATGGGGGCATGGTGAGAGAGAGGCACGTCAGGAACTTTAAAGGCCACAAGTGCAGAGACTGCATACAATAAATTCGGCTCAATGGACCAAGTGGTCACATTTTCAGGGGTAATTTATCTCTTTATGCACAAATATAAAACCAGAATTAAAGTTTTGACATTATATTCTTACCTATTTTGGCTGGATGTTTATGCCCAAGTGGATTTAAACAAAGATGGATGCAATTCAGGTCATGCTGCAGCTGAAGTGGGAAGAAATTCTGAAAGGTTTGCCTGCAGTGGGCAAGACAGTAAAAATGAAAGAAAATTCAGCAATAACCACGCTTGTTAGTGCAGCAAAGAACGGTCACGTGAAAGCCCTGAGAACCCAGATCAATGAACTGAAAGACAACAAATGAGAGAAGCCTTCAGCTGGGAAGGGACGGCCGTGTTCTCCGATGGGAAGGAATGAGGCAGTTCATGTGAGCGGAATAGGCCACTCTGAAGGCGCAATGCTATTTTTTGCCCAAGGATCTCACTTTTTCATTTTATGCTGAAATACGCCACGTAGCTTTCTGCTTGAGGGTGTTTTATTCTCAGCTCTGTGTTTTTTTGGAGACCTGATTTTCCACTGCACTGCACCATCTGCTCATGGTTTGCACCACGGTAGAGAGGAAGGAGAACAGGGCATGAAGTGCCCACGTTGCTTTGAACCAGTTGTCTATGCGGAAGAGAAAAATGTTGCTTAGTGGGAGAATCCTACTGAGAAAATACTTCAGATTTTTCCTCTTCTCTTGCAAGTTCCCCAGAGTTTGGAGCATATGAATATTCCGGTCTTTTCTTTACTCTATGCTCATGAACTCCTTTATCAGCCTCGTGGGACAGGAGCAGCCCCGGAGGCTGAAAAACGATCAAAAAGACGACCTTAAGCAGAAGGAAAAGGTGGCTGAAAACCCTTCCCTGTTCCTCTGCCGGCAGATCACACAGCTCGGTGTCTTACAGGAGCTTTCTGGAGCACAGCCTCCGCCAAGTGCCATGTGCCTGTGCTGTTGGCTTCCATCTAGATGTGCTGGAAAATAGAATATTGTTTAACTTAGATTTGATGCTTCAAAGAACCGTGTGTATCTTTTGTTTCTCTTTTGTGTTTGAATATTCAAAGCACTGTGAAAATTATCAGTTAAACCGAATTCAGGAATGATAGGATTTTAAAAATGTATGATATTGTAAAGAAAACCTTGGGGAGAGCATCCTGTGCCTGGCATAACCCCTAGTCTGATTTCACGCAGTTTTTCAAGATGCCAAAGCCACAGTGCTCATCAGCAGTCTACTTTGTCTAGACACGGTAACCCCGGGAGAACAGAAGGCCTCTCTGTGCCTGCTCTCAGTCTATTCCCTACCAAATGTAAAAGAATACCGAAAAATACTGTTGCTCAAAGCTGGCTTGGATAAATTAAGCTCAGGGTCAGTTTTCAGCTCAAACCACCTGAACCTAGGTCCATGTATTGCAAATGAGAAAATGGCATCATGTCTTAGTGCTGGTGGCATGCCAAAAGGAAGAAGTAGTGTCTGGGTGTTACTTGTCAGAACTGAGATAATACAATGAATTACAGAAACACGGCAGCAGTAGCAGAAAGTAAATAAAGGCCTTAAGCCACCCAAGCAACGCAGAAGCTTGGACTTGGGGGCTGTGGCTCAGATCCTTGTCTGAGGCACAGAAAGAGGGAAGGGAAGTTGGGTCATTCCCCACAGCACTAACAACGGGCAGAGGCAGACCTTTCAGCTTGTCACCTCCACATGGTGCCATCGTTCTGATTTCTCACCACTGACTGCTGTTCCAACCTGCCAGATGACACCCGAGATGCTCAGGGGCGCTGGGGACATCCATACCCTGCCCTGGCCATGGGGGCAGCCAGCTGGCCAGCACATCCAGCCGGGCTTCAGGAGAGAAGGGGAGCTGGGTGAGCGGGGTACCCCACCACGGCACAGCATACGCACCGCAGATGATTCACTGTTTAACACGTTAATATGTTTACTGCCCCACGTCCTACAGATCCTGGAAGAGAGATGCAATTTCCATGCTTCCTTAATAGACATGAAATGGAAACCCTGAAAGAGCAGAGAGACAGGAAATTTGGACCAATTAAGAGAGATGCTGGAAGGATCAATAGCTGTTAACTCTAGAGTGTTTCCCAAACATACATAAAAGGGCAGATCACAAATTTCTAATTTAAATTGGATTTTTACACAAAGGTCAGTTTTCAAAAACACTAAGGCTGATTTCAGTAAACAAACAAACAAACATGTACTATTACCAACTATAAAAAATGTTTTCCTTTACAAAATAAAGACCTGAAAAGGCAAAGATTTTAGCCAGGCTTTGTCAATACTCAAGTATACAGGAAAAAAAAAACAAATTTATTTTTTTTTAATCCCAAATTTGAAACCACAAAGTATTTCTCATCCTATCAAGTTCTTTACCATTGCAGAACGATTCAAACAAGCCGTGCTAACCCATTACAGAGGACTCAGCATTTGCCATCTAAACAACACATTTTGCACATAAGCTGAGAATAATGCATATATATACACACGAGCAACACTGAGCAATTCAAAGTCTTTTGAATTCAATGCTTGTATTTTCTCCTGGCTCA
This sequence comes from Mesitornis unicolor, assembly GCF_000695765.1. Taxonomy (NCBI): domain Eukaryota; kingdom Metazoa; phylum Chordata; class Aves; order Mesitornithiformes; family Mesitornithidae; genus Mesitornis; species Mesitornis unicolor. The sequence goes on along the minus strand of NW_010173552.1, from coordinate 701 downwards.
CACGTCCATCTGTTTGATTTCCTGTGGTGACAAGCAGCATCAGAGCTGTTGATCTGAGGTAAAAACTCCGGCCCGCTGAGGAGTGCATCTGCAGCCCTGACAAAATCCCTCTTGTCCGGGAAGTTTCCAGTTGCTGCAGTGTTTGCAGCCCCCTGTCAGCCGAATCCCTGCTTGTAAAACACGCTAAGGAAAAAACTGCTGTTCTGAAAATAAATCACAATAAATGTTCAACACCTGTTTCCCGCAGCTCTGCAGACATGTGCTGTTCCTGACCAAGGGCGCTGACATAACGGCACTGCCATGGGGAAGTTCACTGTACCCCCCCCCCATCCCGGGGCACCTGTAGCCCCCCAAAGCGCGGGCTGACCCCGGAGGGATGCGCCTTTACGTATTACCAACAAAATGGGAAAATCCACAACTGCGCGGCTTTGCGACCGCTCGCGATTAAGGCCATGTAGGTTAATCCGCGCTTTTGTTGGGGGGCTGCTCCTACGGGGCAATTTGCGGGATCCGCACCACAACAAACGGACCCGCGGGAGAGGGGCAGCTCCCCGCGCAAACCCGCGCTACCGGCGGCACCGAGCGCTGCCTCCGCTTCAGCGTCCATGCAAGGTGCCCCCCACCCTTTGACGGGGTCACCAGGACCCCCTCGCCCCGGGAGGGGGCCATGAGTCCCCCCGCTCCACCGCACCGCCCTCCGG
>NW_010173551.1:0-10226 GCF_000695765.1 Mesitornis unicolor | reverse complement strand
CAAGATCCAGGGCCTCAAACCTATTATGGAGCCTTCAATTAGGTTACATAAAAACAAAAGCAACTAAAATAATTGAGTGGAATTCTATATTTAGTTAATTTTTAAATATAATAAACTTTAATATTCTGATCTTTTAATGATTTAATTGTAATGTGAGTCTTTAAGCAATATGTCCATGTTATTGATCCTCACTTGATTGAACTGGTATTTTTTCCATTTAGTGGGAAAAACAATTTGACTGAACACTCAAGGCCAATTTTCAGAAATTACATGTAACAGTTTTGTCTTCTAATTGCATGCCTACTCTGCAACTGCTATTGGTTTTGCCTGTGTGAACTGTGTGTACTGGCAGACAAATCTGAATTTACAACCACATGTAAAGATAAATTAAATAATGTTTGTGACTAAAGCATCTGGAAAACCAAACCTATTGTTTACATCCTGACATGTAACTCTCAGAATCTGAATTTGGTGATTTTTAGGTGAACAACTATGTATGTTTTTAAAATTCCCAAGGTGAATGAAACTGACTTGCACTCATCTCGTATCCAGAGGTCAACAAGGGCTCTCACCCGATGTCGTTTCGATCCAGATCTCCCAATACACACCAGCTGTTTCCTCACACAGGCTTCAGGACAAACACCTTGGGCACCAGCAATCCCATGTTTTCACAGCGTGGGTTGCTGTAACTGGTGAGGTGTGCCCCTGGCCAGCTCTATGTGTCTTGGTATGGGAAAAGTATGGGGTGCAGGACAAGGGTAGGTGGTAAAGAGGGAGGGACAGAGGGAGGGAAAGGAACCAAGACGATACGGAGCTCAGTCTGCAGAGAGAACTGGCAGAACAAGAAGGAAGATCAACTTTTACAACCTCCAATACTTTCTTCTTGATAGAGACAAGCTGATCAATCTGAAATGCTGACAGTAAGTCAGGGTTTTGTAGTTCTGATAATTTTTTTGATAATTGTTGAGTTTTTCAAACTGCAAAAGGCACGCAAGCAACTCCCTCCTGGACCAACTCCTCTCCCATTGCTCGGAAACTTGATGCACACCTACTTCCAGTTTCATCGGGATCTTCTGATGGAGGTATTTAATTTAAGATACTCTTAATGGCTTAATTTTAGTCACAGTTTAAACAAAACTGATATGTTAATAGCAAAGTAAAGTTTTTAAGTCTTAGAAAGTTACAGTCAAGGTATGGACTTATAAAGATCAACTTGATTACTACATTCAGCTCACCTTGTCATCCTCACAAGAAACTTAGTGTCATTAAGAATCAAATAAACTTGAGGACAGGGTTTCTGACTTGTTATTAAAGTTGGAGAATACCAAAAATCACAAAGATGATTCTCCATTGCTGATAAGTCTGTATATGTTACTTTTTAAAATTCCGAGGCACTGGCATTGTCTAATTTGATCATGAATGATACGGTGCATGTGTGTGTATGCTTGTAATATGGAAAGGGCATACACACCCCATCTTCCAACATCTCCTTAAAGCTATTTCTTTGGCACTTGGTTTTAGAGGCAGCTGCTCCTCCCCAGGTCATCTCAGCCTCTCGCTGTACCCTGGAGTAATTTTAATGGTCTGCAGACTTTGCTAATTCAGATCTATTACAGCGATGCTGTAACAGGGAGAGGAAAGCCAGTATCCAAAGAATTATAAGGAAAAGCAAGTGAGTAGTGCGATCAATTGGATGTAACTCTGGTGTATGATGTTTCACCTGTTCTTTTCTGGCACCTTTCCCACTTACAGCTGGCAAAAACTCACGGTAACATCTATACTTTGTGGTATGGGTCGATGCCATTGGTCATACTGAATGGATACCAAGCAGTGAAGGATGGCATGACTACACACCCTGAAGACGTTTCTGGGAGGAAGATAACTCCTTTCCTCAAAGAAATGGCCAAAGGAAAAGGTGTGCACAGCAATGTTGACCTGGCAAACTACTCCTCCTTGTTAGACAGTTAAGAATGCTCTTCCATCAGATAATGTCCAAGTCCTCCATTAGCTCTTGAGAATAACTTACCATTTGTCGTGATGCCTTTTGTACTTTTGTGCCTTTTCCCAAGCCAGGGAAACACTCCAAATCAGGTTGTTTCTAGGTGACTTTTTTGCTGTGTTCAAGATGTAAGTGATCCCGGCTCAGCAGTCTTGCCCTCCTCACAGAATAATCCAATTTGCTGAACATGCATGAAGGCAAAGCTTGTTTATATGCTTGGTAACTATATCATAGTTGCCAAACACCTTCCCTCATGAGCAAGAGACCTATAACACCTTCCCTCAGAAGGCTCATTGCTGTGTTTGCAGTCACTCTTAAACGTTTGGCAAATACCCTTTGACTCTGAGAGTGCCTCTCACACACAAAACACCACTTCTCCTTAGTGTATTTTAGCAGTTTGCAGTCTTTGATTTTCCTCCCCTGCATTTGCTATATCAAAGCAAACACAGATGGTTTAAAGCGAGGTAAAGCATCACCATCACAGCAGCAGTTTGAGGCTCTTCAGGTAACCACAGTGGAGTGGTCTCCCTTCCACAGGGGAGAAACAGGGCCTGAACGTCACTTTTCCTTCACCCTCATCACCTCAATCTATAAGCATCACATTAACTGATCTGTATCTCCCTAAACATACCCAGTCTCTGTACACCACTCTGGAGAAATCTTATTTCTGTCTTGAGCATGATCACTTGAGTATGACTAAAGCAGATAATTTAAAAAGGCATCTTAAGGTTTTGTTTTGTTTTGTTTTTTAAGACATCAAGAAATGGAGCAGTCAGCAAATCCTTAAATTGCTCTTTTCAAAGATTAATTACAAACAATATTAGGAACATGTGATCTACTTATAGTTTGGGTATGTTTGGCTACAATTCTGGTTACCGATAATTTCTCCTAAAGTATCATGAATTCCCTGGTTTACTCCATAATTTCATAATATATTTTTAAATTAATCATTTATGTCTATGGCAAATATTAATATGCCAAGGAACACCCTCAGGTATTATACTGGCAAGTGGCCACTCCTGGAAGCAGCAGAGACGCTTTGGTATAATGACTCTACGCAAACTGGGAATGGGCAAAAAAGTCCTGGAGCATCGAGTGCAAGATGAGGCCTCTCACCTGGTGGAGCTCTTTGTAAATCTGAAAGGTATTTATCTGCTAAGAAATCTGACACTTTTCAGTCCTGGAGGCATATCTGCAGTATGCTACCCCTTTCTAGGCTTGGGGTAGGTCCAGAGTGGCGTATCCAAACTTAGCGAAGCCCAAAGAGCAGATAGAGCGTAGTATCACAAGTGGGCATTTCTTTCTTACATAAACATAATGAAGTTGGGAACTTCTGAAACTCCACCTCCATGGGCTTGTTCAATCATTTGATATGGTTGTACAACGATACGATGTCACTGAACTGCACAGCCAAGCCATTCTCACACTGCCTACAACAGGTAACTAAAGAGTACTGCAGAGCTCAGTCATTTCTCTGAATCCCTGGATTTCGATGACATTGGGTGCCATGAGGTAAAGTGGATATTTTAGTGCCTGTCTGGCTAAGTAACTATTGGAAAGAGAATCAAAGAAAGTAGGAGGTGGGAGGGGACTTCAGTGAATTATCAGGTTCATCCTAGAGTCAAAGCCAGGATATTTTCTATCCAAATTCTTTTTGATCGATGTCCATCTCGTAACTTAAAAAAAAAATCAGAGATAGGATGATCTGTTCATAGCTGAGACTCCAATGATTTTATGTATACTTTGCAGTTCCTATCCACCTTTTCTGCTTCTTGAACCTTCCCAAATTCCTTCAGTCTTTTCTCTTAAGTAGTATTTTACATTTCTGAACACGTCTGTCACTGTCTTCTCTTAGCTCATCTCCACTGGTATTTCTTCCTTCTCAAATTCTGATTCGTCTTATTCCACACAGCTGAGGACAGCAGCTTTAGTACGATATCCTCTAATGGATCTTAGTTGTACAATGTTATTTCACAGGAAGGGCTATGAGATTGTTTTAGAGCTGTAAGAAAACAGTTTAACAGTGTCCCTTGCTGTAAGACTATGTTTTATTTTCATGAATACACACGTTAATGCCACGTATTTGTTCCCATTCATGACCCAGCTGGGTAAACAGAACATTTTCTGTAATCTCTAACACCATCTTGTCCTATCTGTATAAAGAACACCTGAAGAAACCATTGAGAGTGAGTACCACTTACTGTGTTTGCAGGAAGACCGGTGGATCCTTCTTTCCCTCTTTTCCATTCTATCTCAAATGTAATTTGTGCTCTGGTTTTTGGATATCACTTCTCTGATGAGGACAAAACCTTTCATGAGCTGATCAGTGCCACAGAGAACATATTCAGATTTGTAGGCAGCTTTGTTTATCGGGTGAGTAAATAATACATTGATTTTTTTTTTCTGAAATAGGTAGAAAATGAAAGTGCAGATACAAAAATGTGACTTTATTAAATACAGAGCAACTGGCAAATGCAATCTGGGATTGAAGAGGTGTCCTTAGAGATCTTATTGCTGCCCCCTTGGTTTTTAGGCCATTTTTAAGAACTCTCTTGTTTCTTTGCAAGTTTAGGGGATGACTGTGTTGGCTCCTGGGTTTAAGTCTTTCAGCATTTCTGAGACTGCTCACAGAAACTTTTAAACTTAATCTGAGACTGGAGTTTGTAATAATTTTGAACTCTGCAGTGCTGCTCCTCCCACCTCCATTTACTTCTCCAAAAATGTGTATCATTGAATTTGTTGTTCTGTTTTTTTCTACTCTGCAAATTCAATGCTGACCATTTTCAATTATTTCCTCCCTCACAAATAATAAAATACTCATTATGAATCTTTCCATTACAGAATCTTAGAGTCTTTCCAGCACTATTTTCCCTTTAGAGCCAGAGAAAAGTTAAAGTAGATTCTGGTGTGTACTAAACTGTAGGACATATTCTGGGGTTTTGGACACCTTATGTTGTGAGTATGGAGCGAAACAAATGTAGAGAAGTGTTAATGTGATGACCTACCAACTACCAGCTGAAATTAGAGACTTCACTTGTTAGGTCTGAAAGAACAAAGAGAGGAGACAGAAATGCTGTTTGCTTGCCAGGGAGGAATGGCAGATATTGCAAAGGGAGAACTATCTGAGATAGAGGACAATACTTTGAGCTGACAAACATGTGTAAATACACTCAGCAGACTGAAGTTGTAATATTTCTAACCATCAGAGCAATTATTGGTCCTTGTCCACAAGGACTCTACTGGGGAAAATTAAATTAGCTCTTAAGAGTGATACCCAGTCTACACTTCCCTTCTGTGAGCTCCACTAATTCCAGCAGTTACCTGAGGCTGCAGACTTATTAATTTTAGTAGCCACACAGTATCCAGAAAGGATGTCCTTACATTTTGAGTGGGTGGGAGTTACGGTCTCCTGTGGTGCAGAAGTAAGGTCTTGTAGTGATCTACATTAGCCAGGTAAACTTACTGGCACGAGCAGAGTGTTGTCAGTACTGCCTTGTCCCCAGAAGTGTGTCAAGATTACTAGTGAAGTTTTCTCACATGATGGCAAAAATCTACTCAAAGCAATGGTAATTTATTTATTCCACTGTCAGCATTTCCAGACAGGACAATTCAGCCTTCTGGCATTTCTAAAAGCAGCTTTGTTACTGACAGATAATTCACACTACCTCTTGTATGTCACTCCCGCAGCTGTATGAAATCCTCCCTTGGTTGATACACCATCTCCCTGGGCCTCACAGGAAAGCCTTATCTTGCTATGATGTCCTGAGTTCTTTTGCAAGGAAGGAGATCAGAAGACACATAGAGAGAGGGCTACCAGATGAACCACAGGACTTCATTGACTTCTACCTGGCTGAGATGGAGAAAGTAAGTGGTGGCTCTGTCTGATCACACATCTATGGAGTGTAAGGCCAAATAGACCATTAAATCATCCAGTCCGATCCCTTTTATCATAGTTTCTTACATCTCATAGGCTTCTTAAAGTGAATATGGTAGCTTGGGACTTACTAACTCATGTCTCCCAAAGTATCTTAGGGTGTGAACTCATGAGCTATCATCTACTTTCCATAAATATCCATGTGGATACCTCAGTCCTGTAGTAATTATGAGACAGTTTATGCCTGTAGGTTACATAACTTTTACTCGCCTCCTACAGAAGAGTACCTCATGTTTATCACAGGATTAATTACACTTGCATAGATAACCACCCTGAAATAGCTGACGTGCTTCTTTGGGTTTCAGTGTGCGTCCTTGCATAGGCTGTCCCTGTGCCGCACAACAGTGTGGTTCCTCACGTGGAAGAGAGCAGTCCTTTCTTCCCCCGGCCCAGTCCCTTTCAGCAGTAACAACTTCCTACTTGATAATTTCACCAGCCCTGGAATAGGTATTTTATGCATGACACCCATCAGCTTTCTTGGCAGATGGATGCTGTCATCAGTAGGTCCTAAATGGGATACATTCGGGGGTCCCAAGCCTGTTCTCCCTCTGTAATGTCTAATTTCCCCACAGCTGGGACATGGTTGGCTTGGCACCTACATTCAAATGGAAGGGCAATGCCATAATAAGCTGTTAAACTTTTTCTCTACCCAGGCTATTATTTTCCATAGCAGGAAGCAATTAATGAGCCAGAGAAGCTCTGCTAAGAGCACCAGAATTTCTTCTTCAAATGTTGTCATTTTGAGATACTTCCTGGAGCTAAATTATTACATTTAATTAATTTAATTAATTAATTAAAAACAATAATTCAACTTTTTATCATCATTTACAGTCTAAAGATGAGGTCACACCCAAGTATGATGAAGAAAATTTGGTACATGTTATAAATGATCTTTTCCTCGGTGGATCAGAGACCACAAGCACAACATTGTACTGGGCACTGCTTTATATGGTAGTGAATCCAGACATCCAAGGTGAGAGGGATTCTTGCTGTGAAATACTGTGGGTACTACAATCATTAATGACGGGTGAATAAAATGAGTTGCAGGCACAAAAGCCGCAAGTTGAGCCTGGCTCTCGCTCTCTGAAAACACAAAGAAAACAGTAGCAGAGGAAAATATCGGAGGCCTATCCTATGGCCTGGCCAAACCAGGTGGCTGAAGGCACACGTGGTAGAGACAGAAGTTATCTCTTTGCATTAACATGTCAGTGGGGTGTTCTGTGTGCAGACTTTGCAGGCTGACTGACACAAGCAGCAACAGAGATCAGAGCTCTGATACGAGTCCTGTCTGCACCAGACATCATCCAGGTATGAGGAGCTGCCACACAGTCAGTCCGTGCTCTCTTCCTTTTTGGCACAACACTCCTTGCTGAGCACACCAGTGCTGCCAGCAACACACTGGATCCCTCACTGGACGAAACAACTGGGCAGATCTTGGCAGGCTGTAAAGGTCTTCAGGTTGCCCTAAGGAAGGCCCATGATTCCTGGTAGAGACGGCTGCCTCTTTCTCTGTCTTTCTTGTCAGGAAACATGTAGAGAGATGCAAGATAATTTGCACAGCGCAGATCCATACACTTCCCTGAAGAATGCAGTGACTCTTTTCGGACTTTGCTGAAGCAAAAGCACAAGGCTAGGCAATGGGCATCCGTGAAATATGAGTTACTCAGAGGTGGCCTCCAGGTTTCAGTAGAGCATATTCTGTGTGTAAACAGCTGATGCTTAGCATCTAGTCTTTAAATAACCAGCAATGTTTGCTGCAGTTTGTTCACAAATCAGCACACAAACCTCAGGAGAAAGCAAAGCATGAATGTGGAGCATCTGCAAGGGATGGAAAGACTGTAGAAAGAAAAGTTTAAGGGGAGGATTCCGGCTGCGTGATACACAGAGGTGGTGTTTACAGGCATGAACTGCTGGCGGCACACACAAACTGGCCCTGTCCCAGTTAATATTGCAGAAGAGGTTGCTTATCTGATTGACACCAATTCCAGTAATGCCTTTGTAGATCCAGACTGAGCTTCCTCATCCACATCTACGGCAGGAAGAGAAAGGATATGGCCAGGGTTTAAGGATAATTTGGGTACTCATGGGACTGGTGGCTCTTCCATGTGCTGTGCATAAACACTGAAAGCAAAGGGAGATACCTGAATTCCTGGATCCTCAGCAGGAGGCTGAAAAGACCGTGTCATTGAGTGCATATTTGCATCCAAGTTTTTAGACTGATTCAGGTGTTGTTTGTTCATACAGCACATTGCCATACTTGGATAAACTCTTCTCAACTCATCCCTTGCATGGGGAGTTAATATCAGAGGCATTTATGTCAATTTTGCAAGTAAGATTTAGATTTTGAGATAAAGAAAATTAAGCAATCCCTAAATACCTTCAAAATCTGGAGCTGAGTGAACCGCCCAACATCCACCAAGCATTCTGTAAGATAAATGTCAGAGCTGGAGTGAGTAGAGTGTAGTCTTTGCTTAGGATTCTGGGCCACTCTGCTGGGGGTTTTTTCTGTTTATTTTTATTTTCATATATTAAACTTAAACATTAAATCATATTAAATCACAGGTTACAGACTTTATGCTCTATGTTGAAATAATACCTTTTCCTGTTGCTCTAAGAAAAGAGACCAGTTTAAATATTTTATGAATTTTTCCCATCTGAATGGTGACTATTTCTCCACAGAGAAAGTGCAGAAGGAGCTGGATGCTGTTTTGGGTCCTTCCAAGTTAATTTGCTATGAGGATCGGAGAAAACTGCCCTATACCAATGCTGTGGTTCATGAGATCCAACGCTTCAGCAACATTCTCTTTGTAGGTCTGCCCAGAGTATCTGTGAGGGACACGACATTGTTGGGATACCCCATCAAAAAGGTACAGACACATTAGCAGTCTCCTTTCTTCAGCAGAGAGACACGTAGCTTTTATTCCAGTTTTGTCACCCATCTTCCACCCATAAACTATTCTCCATAAAACCCAGGAACATGGTTACCATTTGTGGCTCCAGGAATTTATTGCAAGAGAGATGGGAGAGGCCAGCACCGTTACTGGCATTTGGGATTGGCCTCACCTAACGCATTTTGTGGTGAAGGTTTCTCTCTGTTCTGTCTGCTTCTGACAGCCAGGCAGCTGAGGCACATGAACGGCTCTGCTGGGAGCAACCAGTAAAGAAAAAGCCTGAAGTACTACTGCTAAAAGGGCTGAGAGGTTGTTGTCAGTGAAGTATGGCAGTTATTTCTGGATGGATTTCTCTCTCTCTTAAGCCTGAGAGGTTTCCAATGCTGGGACCTGAATATCAACAAAAGAGTCCTACTAGAAGTGTTAAGACTAATAGTGATCACAGTGCAGTTGGGCTAATGTCACTAATGCTGTTGATACCCACTGACATAGATGCAGGACTGAGAACTGATAATTTCCAACTATGAAAATGACCATACACTCCAATTTTCTAGGAAAATGGTCTTCTAACCACATCATACCTGCTCATTACAAAGAAATGGCAACAAGCAGCAGTCTTATCCATCAGGCAGAAACTGATGGGTGAGGGACTGGTAGACAAATCTGAATCAAAAGTTTCTTCCTTGCAGGACACCATCATTGTCCCAAATATAGGATCTGTTCTGTACGACCCTGAGCAATGGGAGACACCTCGACAGTTCAACCCTGGCCATTTCCTGGATAAAGAAGGAAACTTTGTACCTCGAGAAGCCTTCTTACCATTCTCAGCAGGTAAATGCACTGGCAGTTTGAACCAACCCAACAGATACAGAAGAATACAGAAGTGTGAGACTGGTATTTCTTCAGATTAGATCTTATATCTCTGCTGTTTGCTGCTTTTGAAGAATGGCACTGGCTTGTACCTGCCAGGGGTGACACTTCTGTGTCAGACCCCACACTGTTCTTAGGACACTGCAGCGGGAATCCCACTTCTTTTTTGAACCTCCTGAGCTTATTGCATGCATCCACAAGTTTTGTCCATAGTATTCTTTAGATGTTTTTTTCTTCAAAAGCAGTATGTCTTGTGTGTACTGGAGTTACTTTCAATCCCTTTTAAAGGAACAATCTGAAAGAAAAGCAGAATGCATCCTGGTAAACAAAGCATGAAGTTCTTGCTTACAGAACTGAAGATCCAGTTGCAAAAGAAGGAAATAAAATAACAGTGCACAGTTAGAGATCACACTTAGCAGTAAAGTCCCCGCTCTGTTACAGTTTTTGGTTTAGATTCTCTGTTGAAATAGCAGATGAGTCACTTAGATGTCACACAGAATCACCCGGTTGGAAAAGACCTCTGAGATCATCA
>NW_010173550.1:0-4414 GCF_000695765.1 Mesitornis unicolor | reverse complement strand
GGATGAGTGCCTTAGCAAGCTGGTAAGTGAGACACAAATTGAATTAATCATGCCAACATGAGGCACAAATTGAATTATTAATCATGCCAACGTGAGAAATAAGATAAAAAGTAAGAATTGTGCTTTAAATTTGCACTCTGCCTGCCCTCGAATCAGCCACAGGCAGTAGCCAGGCACCATTTCCTGGTGCACCAGACCCATGGACTTTATTTCTCCCTTGATCCAGTGAACACAATCAGCATTTAATTTACAGCCTTTGGCCCAGATTTGCTCTTCAACTGAGTTTTTTAAGAGACCATGACCACCTGATTTTATTATTTTTTCTTCTTTTTTTTGGTTACTGAGTAACCATAAGACTTGTTTGTCCGTGGGAGCCCTGCCAGAAGGGGTTGCAGGGCCTGTCCAGCAAGGAGAGCAGCAGGATTTAATGGTCTTCCTGGTGCGAGGTGGGGTAGCAGCTTTCCTAACGGAGAGTTGTGAAAGCTCATCCCAGACAAACAGGGAATTTGGCGGTGGAGTCCTTCCGCCAGCTCTGCCACGTCACTCCGGTGTGGTTAAACCTCGAGTCGCTTCGTTCTGATGCAAAATGACTCCTCATCAGCTGCAATTTTCGTTTGAGGGCGGAAATAACAAATGAGGCCAAGCCAAGCTGTGATTTAAATGCTGAGTTACTCAGCCCACTTTGCTCGGCTCCTCTGGCAGCTGCGTGACGGGATCGTAATGGGCTCAAGTTGCGCCAGGGGAGGTTTTAGGTTGGATATTGGGAAAACATTATGTACTGAATAAGTGGTCAAGCACTGGAAGGGGCTGCCCAGGGAGGTGGTGGAGTCCCCATCCCTGGAGGGGTTCGAGAAGCGCCTGGATGTGGCACTTGGGGCCATGGTTTAGTGGCCATGGTGGGGTTGGGTTGATGTTGGACTGGATGATCTTGGAGGTCTCTTCCAATATTTTAATGTAAGAACAACACTGCAGATCTGGCCTGCTCACTACCCCTGAAATCCAGGGCTTTTTTTCATCTGAGCGAGCTTCCAGACAAAATGATTCGTCAGATAAAATCTCCCAAGGTTGACACGAGGGACGCTTTGGGTGTCCTCTGTACTTTAATGAAGCAGGAATTAAAAAGAAGCTAATAAACTGATGCTAGCCAACAGCAAGGAAGATCTGAGCACATCCCTCAGGGAGGCCAAATGCAATCAGCTGCTCCCTGGTTTCCGTCCTGACAGCCAGGAACAGGCCGGGAAGATGACCTGGAAGGAGCTTTAAGTGCTTGCAACACGTCTCATGTTCCACATGCCCACAAGTCCTCCCTCTGCTGTCTCTTCCCAGCCTTGCGTGACAAGTAGAAGACAGAGCTAAACGCTGGCATCCCTTGTACCGTAGCGTTTTCAAAAATAGCCTTGGACGTGCTAAAATGGAGATGCAGCGGATTGCAGCAGCTTCTCCGCTCCGGGAAACTCGGTAGCGCGAATCAATAATTGATTGCTGCTTTTCTTCATTTCTTAGTTCTGAGCATCTGGAGCAGTTGTTTGCTGTAGTGGTAGCGAAGGGATGGGCCTAAGCTTAGAGGTGTGGCCTGAAATTTGTAGTTGCTGTGATTCTTGGTGTGATACCCAAACAGGTCAGGATTTATTGTGGAGCTTTTAAATGTCCATTAACTCCTGTGCGTGTGGCTTTTCTTTCTCTAGATCTAATAGGAAAACTTCTTTTGGGAGGGTGGTGGTGGTAACAGCAGCTGCAGGGTACCTAGGGGCAGGTTGAGTGTTTGCTGGGAGCAGAGGACGTCTCTGGGACCAGTTCTCCCATCCCACTTTGGCTCTGAAGCACCAGTGTGACCCACAGGCACGGACCAGCCACGGGGTGCAACCACATCTGCTTCTTCATGCTCCAGGGTTTAAAAACCTGAACCAAAACAACATTTCCATGGTAGGAATGGGTGCGTCGAGGCTTTTCCTTCTTGAACAAGCTCCTGTGGAAGATGCTTTGTCAGTATTTCGATGTTTCACTTTTTTCTTCCCTTTATCCAAGTTCAATACAACATTCAGATTCAACCTTCAGAAAAACCCAAGGGCTTGGTAGCTTTTGCAGGTAGAAGATGGCATTTTAAGTTTGACCTTCCTCAAGTTTTGCTTTAGCTTAAATAATTCAGGTTCAAGCAGGTCTTTGCCAACAGTGAGAAAAGGTGGTTTCCATATCTGAATTATCTGAGTCACCTAAAGAGCCCTTGAAGTAGCTGGTGGAAGAAGCTCTGCTGGCCTCCTGTCCCACCATGGTCACTTGAGGACTCCCGAGGCAGCTACAGCAGATTTTTAGGTCGGTTTGAAGTAGAAGTAAAGGGAATGTATTTTTAAGGTACCCAGTAAGGGGTTGCCTTTGTCATCCAGTGTCCTACAGCGAAGGCATTTGGGATCCCTTTGCTGGACTGTGCGAGGTATAACAACTTCTCTGGGTAAACGTCCCTTTTCCAGAGGGAATTGATTTTTGGAAAGCCATGGAAAGGGAGTATCTACTTCATCTTTAAACCATTAGGTCTATCTGTGCAGTGTCCATCTCTTGGCAGATGAGACCTAGACTCAAATCCTGTTGTCTAGTCCAAGCAGGAGATGTGATCATGCAGGACCTTGGCTCCACGATGACCCCTTCCAAGAAGGGGTTTCTCAGCAGCCAGGACCTGAGGACGGAGCCCAAGGATGCTTTTCTGTTGATATTACGTGGGCTCCAGGGCAATCTGAGACCTTGAGCTTGGCAATATTGACACAGCTGCCCTCAATACTTTATCAAGTTCTTGTAAACCGGATTTGAACAGCTGCTCCTGAGCAGGTTAATAAGGTTTATTCGCTGTTTAGACTGAATTTGCCTGCTCCATCCCAGCAACTCCTCCATGAAGCGTTGGCTTTGGGTTGCTCTGTCCATACTCCTCAAGCCATGATGTGTTTGAGCTCGGCGTCCCTGCGTCAGCTCCAGAAATGTGGAAAAAACACGAGGGTGATGTAGAGCTCTCCAAGTATTTTCCCTTGCTGAAGGATGGAAGTGTGGAGAGAAACGACTTCAAGAAATTAGTCTTTAAAACCTGTGCTGTAGCCCTTGGTTATCAGGCATTAGATATGTCCTTGTCAGAGCATCCGCTTCGCCAATTTATGGGATTTTATTCCATATTTGTGGAATAAAAAGCAGTGATCTGTGGGCCTGGAGTAGCGATGCTCCTCGTGGACCTCATTGCCTGGGAGGAATTAAAGAACCTACATCTGGGACAGCTGTTGGGATGCGATGCTCCCATTTCCATGCAGGGGTTCATCTTCGAGCACAAAGGGATGGTGGTCTTCCCTCTTTCTTTATTTTATTTTGTTTTAAATAATGCAATGTGGAGAAGGTTTTGTTGTATTTTAGCACCTTTGTATCTGGAAAGATCACAAGTTTGCAACTAAAGTTCCCCAATGACACCCCTCTCCTCCCCGAATTGCGTGACCTGAGGCGTGGAGGATCCACTCCATACTCTGAAGCTGCTTGAAGTGGAAAAGAGGAGATCAATGAGAGGAAAACCTGAAGTTTGAGGCTGAACATCCCTTCTTTAGCCCAATTTTTTTGCAAGCTTGCACACCTACATGCAAGGAGAGGCTTTTTCTGCCTGAGAGGAGACACTGGGACGCTCCTGCAGCCATGACGCAAGGACAGCGATTGCCAAACTCAATTTGTCTTATCTGATCCACTTTTTGTCACCTTTTTCCTATGTCCCTCTGCACGGGGGTGACCGTGGAGGCCACACAAGCCGCGGTTGGCAGTGGTGACTCCATGTACCTGCAGGAATCCCAGTAAACCAGTTTCCCCACTTGCCGTAAGCTTCCTGCTTGTTCCTGGCTGAAGTTCAAGGCGTGGATCTGGGCGCCTGGAGCCGATGTGGTGTGGACCCCGCTGTGAGACACAGCTTCGGGCGGTGACCTGCAGCGTGGTGGCCCTTTTCCCCATGGAGGGCTCCCTGTGGGTCCTTCTCATTTAATCCTATGGCTGCTGTGTGATGTGAAGCAAAGTTGGGCTTTGAAATCAGAGCTTGGGCAGACCCGTGTTGATTTGAGGGCTTAGGAAGGGAACTTTTGGCTTCTATTTAAAAAAAAATAATAATAAAAATGGAAGCTATTCCTGCAGTCGTCTCCTGCTCTGCTTTTTCTGTCTGTCCTTCCCTAAACTCTGCTTGATTTAGTTTGATCTGGCTCTCAAGATTTGCTTCAGTGGTGGTTGCTCTGCCCTATCAGTTGAAACTCTCAGATCTTCATCTTTTAAAGTCAGGCTCTGTGGTGGTGACATCTCGATTGGCTTTTAGGCTGCTTCTCTGGGTCACCACAGCAGCTCCTGTTTTGACAGTAAATTAATATATGTTAATATATTTTATATTTATATAGATCATATGTACATTATATTATAT
>NW_010173549.1:4978-5605 GCF_000695765.1 Mesitornis unicolor | reverse complement strand
TGGATTATGGGGGCTTCATTGTGCTTTCCATTCCTATTTTGGCGCCCAGGGGACTGGGTACTCAGAGTACTATTGGTTTTCCTACTAAAGACTGAGGCAAAGAAGGCATTAAGTACCTCAGCCTTTTCCTCATCCCTGGTCACTATGCTTCCCCCCACATCTACTAGAGGGGGAAGACTCTTCTTAGTTCTTTTTTTATTGCCAATGTATTTATAGAAACCCTTTTTATTGTCTTTAACAGCACTAGCTAGATTGAGTTCCAGCTGCGCTTTAGCCCTTCTAATTTTCTCCCTGCATAGCCTCATGGTAGCCCTAGGAAAGGAGGGTACTAGGGAGAAACTCTAATGATGTGTCATGGAGAAACACACATTCCTCCATATTTACCAAGCATGAGTTAAAAGTGAAGGAAAAAAAACAACTTGAGAGTGACGTTTCATCCTCAAATTCTCAGCATATTAGCCCATTGCAAATTCTGCAGTCACAGGCCTATACAGCTAACACAACCACAGGAAAACCTTTAGATTTTCAGTAATCTTCTTCCTCCTGTTCACCCAGCTACAGTGTTGAAACACTGTGAAGATGCTGTGGTGTGGACTCCTGTCCCTCCCAGGCTGCTTTTAAATAGTT
>NW_010173549.1:0-4947 GCF_000695765.1 Mesitornis unicolor | reverse complement strand
AGGGAAACAGTTTGAAACACAAAATGCATGGTGGTTACCACAGACTTTGTGTTTTCACCCTTGTTACAATGCAGGAGTTGATCCATGCTGCCTGCTCCTTTCCTGTTTTCCAAGCTTCTTGGTCATTTTTGTCCTTTCTTGTTTGTTCCCTACAGCTTCCTCCTCTCCAGTTTGTGCTGCTTGAGCTCGGTTCCATTCTCTTCCGACAGGGTTTCATTCTCCACACCCTTGTTGCAGTCTATCCCAAATTAATTTAGGCAGTGCAAGAGCAGGAAAGTATTTTCTTCACCACCAGAGGAGAAAGCAGCAAGATCCATGCTTGTTACTACCCTGAGTAATTTGTAAATCCTCTAGGCCAGAATACCATTTTCTTACCTAACTGTGCACCTGACAGGTAGGGAGCAGGGGATATCGCTTTTAAAAATCCACACACTGAAGACAGTAAATACATAAAATGGAATTCAAAATAATCAGAATGCCAAGTTATTATATTTCATATTGCAATCACCTGCTGCAGATCATTAGTTACCCCTCTAAGTAAGTAGTTTACAATATACTGGCTCCAAACTTGCTTTGCTGTGTATTAGTCTAGGAAAGACATTTCTAACCAGTTCACTGCTGTGGATGGTGCACAACTGAGTGTACTGTTCTGTGTGTTACAGACACAGGACACCTGAGGTTGTGCGTGCTGAATCTTCCTTTGAAGGATGGAAAAATTTGAGTGCCTGACCCTCTAATATCTGGTCAGAGTAATATTGTTTGAGGCCCAGTGGGAGACAGAAAATGTGCAGGGACAGGATTATTAAAAAAGAAAAAGATTACAATCCTAGGTTTAAGCTTTTAACCTACTGATGATTTATGAGTCATCTGGTCACTCCAAAAAGGAAACGTAGTAGAATTATGGAGAGACCTCACTGTGAGAAAGTGAAGAACAACTGTGAAAGAAAAGGAAACATAAAAAAGCCAGAAGTTTGCAGCTGAAAGCAAATCATTTGCTTCTGTGCCAGTGGTAGAAAGAACAAGCACCAACGTTTTCAAAAGGTGATCCATGTCTCTCTCTATTTCCAAAGTCACTTTTCGTCTGTTCTTAAGATACGTCTATCAAGTGGAGATTCAGTGGAAGGCAGGGAAAAAAGTTATTAGGCTACACTGATAATTAAATGCATAAACTAATAGCCTGATTACATGAAAAAATACACTGTAAGGGATTAGAACAAGGGGATTACATTGAATTGAAACTAGGATTAAATATTTTCTAAAGGCTTTTAACACATTTTCCAAAGACCTGCTTATGAGCATGATTTGACTGATGAAAAGTATTTCTTGTCGAGATAATAGACTAAATAATCACATAATTAAGCCATGTGAAGTGCAGTGCTGGTAAGCTGATGATAGTATGTTTCAGATATGTAAGAGCTCTTTCTATGAGTCACAGATTTTTTTTTACTTTTTTTCCCCGAGTAAGCTCTATAAAATCGCGAGACTGACTTAGCAAGATTGTGTTCTGCAGTCATCCTGCAGTAGTTTCACTGAGCTATTAAATGGGAGAGATTATTTGAAACTATTTAGTAAAGGGAAGCACACGCACTTCAGTGTTAGAAGAACTGAGGCACAGAAGAGTGAAATTGTTTAACGTTTTCATTATAACAGTACCTAGAAGGCCTCAAGTAGATTAGGCCTCCTCCTGCCAGATGGTGTACAATCACACAGTAAATGTCTTCATCAAAAGCTTACGCTCCAAGGGAAATAAGATACCACTCATTACTCAAGTTATTCTTCAAACTGGGAATAGAAACTCTATCTCGCTACCCTAACACTCCACAGTACTGTTCCCCCCAGAATATTGTCTGAGGAAATGTGCTTCCTTCTCGTGTGAAGACTATTTGCCTCTCAATTTAGAAAGGAAAAATTCAGAAGGTAGCTTGGAAACATGTTTAATGAAAAAAAAATCGGAGGAGGGGGAGAGTTGAGAAGCAGTGGCACAAAACAGCTGGTAAGAGTATGTCCTTAATCTGCATTACGTGTTATTACATAACGACAAAAATACTGCTGAGATTGCCACATACTATATAAATAATGAGTATTTGCTAAGATACAGAAAGAAGGTTTCTTGCTGAGTAGGATCCTAATACTGAATCTGTGGAATCCCACTAATTTCAATGAGACTGTTCATGAAATTCAGAGCAGAAGCTGACTAGTAGGAGAGGAGCAGGTTGGCAAGGAGAAGGAAAAATGTTACTAGGAGGGAAACTATTCTTTGTGGAGCATCAATGGCTTTCTGGAACATTTTCAAAACTGAGGGAAGGTTTTTAATAAAACCACCCAAGTAAAGCTTGAAGTGTAAACAAACTGACACATAGACAGTGTGTAAAGCCTGTGGAAGTTAGATTTTAAGGGTATATTCTAATGCCTTGGTAGAGTTAGTACTGTACGCTCTAAGAAATCAATGGCCAACTTAGTAGTGTTATTCACCGTGTGAAAGGCTGTGACAATCCACCCTGCATGGAAGGTTCTGCTCTGATGCATTTACACAAGTAATGTAATAAAATATGCAAGCAGTACTTTTTAAAATACTGTTTGACAATTCTGCTTGAAGATATTGGGCTGATTTTTATATAAAGCCCAATTTTGCTTGGAGCTTATTAAATTTTCCCTTTTTGTTAAGCTTCCAAGTTCATTTAGCAATGTGAGCTTGTATAAAAGAAGTAACATCTGTGTAGACTCTCTGCACTTCGTGATGCTCATTTCTTTAAACTTTGTGTGCCAGCTCAGGAGCAATAATATCAAGTGACTTCAAAGGGCAACTGCTTCCAACAATCCGCAATCGCTTGTATTTCAACTCGGTAACCAGCATGGCTCACCAGACCTGTTATTTTATTTCAAGGCCTATGTTGCTCTGTTCATATATTGAGCTACAGTTCCAGCTCAGTGCAAATAAAAGTTGGGGGAGGTTGAAAGCCCAAAGTAGTGCAGAATTTGACATGGGGAGAGATCTATATATATGTCTCTCCAGACATAGACAACAGGCTATTTTTAAAGTAAACCTGGAAAATGTGTTTCACACAAGTAGTCAATAATAAAATTTGATGACATGTTTTCCTTCTCTCACACCCACTTACTTTCTTCCCTTCTTCTACTATATCTTGTCTGTAGGTTCTTTGGAAAAGGATCTGTCACTGTAAATCAACCAGACCCCGATTTGGCTGGCTACATGCTGCTTCAGAATAAAAGGCAATAATTAATAGGTCATTCATTTTTCATGTCAGTGGTGTTCATTACAGTAAATGTATTTGCCTCCCCTTTCTTCTCCCCATTTAAGGCTTCAGATGATAACCCTACAAAGTGCTTATTCAAACTGGCAGATCCCTCATATGTGCTAAGGAATATAAATATATTGAATTTGACACAGTCATCATTCTGCTAATACAGCTTGATAGTGGGTTTCTGAAACAAGGTCGAGGCTAAAAGCTGGCTAAATACTTGCCTTATTTTGTGTTTAATATAGGTGACTGTAATTGATGGCAATGAAGCTCCTGCTCTAGCCTTTGTCTTCCACCAGAAACCTCTTCAGACTGAGCGGGGAGATATTGACAGTCTGAAATAAGATTTTGCCAACATACAAGTCAGCATAAGACAGGGCCCATTGCTGAAATAGTCATTTCCACCTTTCCAAGTGTATCAAATTTATCATTTTAACTCCACACCTTGTCAATTGTGAAAGCATTTGTGTGACACTACATTGAGCCACATCAGGGACTCACCTAAATTAAAGCTCATCAATTTTTTTCTGATCTGGTTCACTATCTGGTCCCACAAACCTCTTATACAGGCACAAAAGAAAGTGCCATGTAGGGTCAGAAAAAATGTGGCTGAGGGCAGCAGACAGGACTTGTGCAGCAGTGCTTGATTGTTCAAAGGGTGCCTGAAACCAAGGCCTGATTCTACTTCAATTATGTCTCCCAGACAAAACTCTCTTTGATTTCTGTAGGTATTGTCTCTGAGAGAGGCCTGGTGGCCTTGACCCTTGATGGTTGCTTTGAGAAGCAGATAGTGTGTTGAATAAATAGAGCAATGTGCTACTTACTATACACAGATTTATCTTAAATAGTACATAATACTGTCAGTTTTTATTTAATTCTTGGTTATCTGTATCTACTTGTCTGGTCTTAGGATGAGCAAAAGATTAGACTGGACTTGACTCTGGAAGATAGAAGAGAATGGTACAAAAAAAAACCCCATGGTGTTGGTTGGAGCTTTCATCCCTCTCTTGGTGGTGCTGGAAGGGAGACTTCTGTCATGGTGTTGGTTGGGTTTTTTCTGCTGCTATCTCTTTCTTCCATTCTCTTGTAACTGGAAAAGAGATAAAAATCCTGCCCTTCTACCTGTGATTCTGAATCAGCTCTCCTAACCCTTGGCTATGTGCCCAGCAAAACCCCAGAGCCAAATTCCCTGTCAAAACCAAGCATCCTGTGGCTTGTCTCTATTACCTAAGTGATGATATACAAACCCAGAAGAGGATGGGAATGGAAAAGTACCTAGTCCAATGCAAACAGTGATTTCCTCTTGTATACCGATGTTTGACTAATGGTTTGAGAGACAGAGCGATTTGTGAAGATGTTTGATTTCAGTCTGTATGCAGGAACAAAAACTGAGCCCATTGCAATTGCATTTGTAACTGCTTAAATATCAAATAAAATATACCAAATTTCACCCATACAATACAGGAATACATTCAAATGTGCTCGTAGGAAGTCACTGCAGTGTTCTTCCATGAGGACAGGAGGCAGCAGCTCAGCAGGGCATGATCTACCAAATCACATCCAGGGCACTGACAGGCCAAGAGCAAGCACTGCATGGTGCCCTGTAAGCGTGTTCCTCAGCAACCTCGAGCAAAATGGGGTTTATCCTGGCTTTAAGACTTTTCCTAGCTGAGTAAGAGTAGGCAGA
>NW_010173548.1:1638-4637 GCF_000695765.1 Mesitornis unicolor | reverse complement strand
TTCCAACTCCTAATATTCTGTGATTTTGTGACTTTGGACAAATAGCTGCCCTCCAGCAGCTGGTCAAGAAAAATGCTTGAAGTGGAAACATTCTCTCAAACTACCTTGAGGATTGATGCAGTGGGACCTCTGAACAAGTCCTGTTAGCAGGGCCCATGATGTGGTGACAGAGTGCAGCATCAGAAATGTACACCTTGGTCTTACAGTTTTCCAAACCCTCGCCTTCTCCATAAGCCGTGGTGTCTGGCTGCCTCTGGAGAGCAGGACACGATCATTTCTCTGACATAAATGACATCAACATGGAAAAGATTTTATAATTTGCTTTTTTTTTCCTCCTCAACCTCAGCTTTCTGGGGTGAATCTGACGACAGCAGCTCCGAGATTGAGGCTGCTTTGCGCCCACAAACTCACACCGCAGAAGCAGATGAATTTGATGACTTCTATGATTAAGATTCCCCCTCTCGCTTTTGGGAAGAAATAAACGATGTAATCTTGTACATACTGGGAGTGCCACTGCCTAAAGTGCAGCTCCCCACTTCATAATCAGAACTTAAATACAAAATAAATATTACTTGGTACTATATCTGGCCTGCTTGTATGTGTGCTTTCTCTTAACTGTGACGTGTTTTCCGGATCTGATGCCAATTCTGCCCCATGAGACTGAGCTTTTTTGTGATATATTTGGGGAATAAATGAAGATATGTCCCAAGATGTCCACTTGCTCTGAGGTGCTTGCACAGTGCTTGTCCCTGAGCATCATCACCTCCCTCAGTGTCCAGTTCCTGTGTGACTGGGGTGAGCGCTGCCTGGCTGCAGGCCACTGCTCACGGCAAGTGTTCCCAGCCTGGTGTCAGCAGGGAAGGTGCAGGATGCAGCTGTGGTGGCAGAGATGGGGAGGCTGTTGCAGGTAAGGAGTTGATCTGCAGTGGATCAACAGCAGCATGGAACAGCTACATCGGGCGCCTGGCCGCCGCTTTTGTTGCACTGTGAATGCAGAGATGCTTGTGTGTATTCTGATATTTTGTGTATTCTGATACTTTGACTGCAGGGCTAGATGTGGTTTTGAAAATGGGAAGCAAGCATTCTGGGTATGCATACATATGCTGCTCAGGGAGGGGTGGCACGTTTGATCTTTATCATCTTCTGCAACAGATCAAGAAGAAGAAATGCATAAAACGCACATTTCTAATTCAGCACGTTTTGGAATAGAGCAGCATTTATATGTGACGAGCCCCAGTGATTTTCTGCTTTTCCTTGCTTTGTAAAATCTATGCTGGTGTTGCTGTCTGGACATCACAGTAATTAGATGACTCTAGGAGCTTCATGCATTTTTAATTTTCTCCTTTTAATTCCTTTTATCTAAAATTAAGTTCATTAAACATGAGATTTTCTTTCGAAGGGAGAAACCAGGGGACATATTAAAAAAAAAATCTGTTCATAATTATGATAAGTTCAAAAGCAAAAAGCAGCACCCCAATTAAACTCCACTGCAAAGCAGTGCTGCATCTCTGAATACAGGCACCAATCTTTGGGCCCAGTCCATCAAAAACCATTTCAAAATGGTAACAATATTCAATTTACTAAAGAGAGTGTGTAGTCTCAGACAAGCTTGAGAATATGAAACCAAGGTTTGCAGAAGGGCTGAAAATGAAAAGAAACCCATAGCACAAATGTCTGCCAGCTTGCTTTTAATCCTGCAGTTTCAGTCTGACATTGGTGGTGCTAAATGTTGCAACAACCGGAAAATCGGCTGCACGATGGACAGAGCTGGGCGAGCGGATGCCCAAGGCTGCTGCCATACGGGCAGCTGGGCTCAGCTCAAGGCCTAAAGCTGGGCTTTACTGAAGGCTTTAATGTCCTGTCCTGCTCTGTCGGAGTTTCCATACCCTGTGCTGTGCGATGGCAAGCTGGTCAAGGGATGAGGAGAGGAAGAGGCAGTCCATGGGGACCATGGGAGGTCTCCTCCTTCCTGAAGCAGCAATTTCTCTGTGCTGGGTGACAGCATGGACTGTGCCAGGCTGCTGGAGAGGGTGGCACAGCTCCCAGCTCTTCACTGCTGTGGCCAAGCTCCATCAAGGCTTGGATATCAGAGCCTCAAGGTGAGGGACATTGCAGGACTGTCCTAAATGTCGTGACACTTGAGAACAAGTGCTGCAATGTAGTGGCAGCATGAGCAGGAGATCTAGCGCCTGCCGTGCTGCTGCTCTCAGTGGACCTGGCAGGTTCAGGGGCTTTTCAGTAGCCTTTGCCTGGCAGCACATTGGTGGGTTATTGTCCTTTGTGTTGGGCAGGTTGTGTCACCCAAGAGACTGCCCCAATGCCTGAACCTGCCGTCCAAGGGCTGGTGCCTGGGCCATCGCTCCTTTCTGCATTTTCCTGATTGTCCTCAAGCTGTGGTAATTTGTTCCCGATGTCCTAGCCATCTGCTAGCCATCAGCTCACCAGCGTGGCACGCCACAGGCAGGCTATCGCTACACGATGTTTCAGTGAATGTCAGCCCAAGGTTCCTCTGGAAAAAGTCTCTCTAGCAGCTCATGCTGCTAAGGAACACTGCCTCAAATCTGCCATGCCTTTGTAGTTTTAAGCTCTTCCCGAGCAATTCTGGGTTCTTGACGTCGACCCACTCTGTATCTCCTCGCACGACACCAGGCGCCCATCAGCAGCCTTCAGTGCTTCGCCTTCCCTCAGTCCAGCTCAGGCGCAGACATGCAGCTCGTGACAGGTGACGGATGGCTCTGGGAGCTCCCGCTCAGGCAATCTCTCTCTCGGTGTTGAGGCGAGATAGCCAAGTTCCTCCAGAGCGTTATTTATGATACTCTTATTGTGCGCGGGCTCATTAGATGCAAAACATTCTGCCAGTCAACTTTCCTCTGCTCCTTCACAGCTGTCACGCTGGCAGCCCGAGGATGATGACAGATGATGGTGATGGACAGGGGGGCTGTAATCAATACAGCCTTCACCGATTTAAATCTGCACGCCACTCATCTGTGGAAAATACC
>NW_010173548.1:0-1607 GCF_000695765.1 Mesitornis unicolor | reverse complement strand
CCCCCCTATTCCGGCTGTGGACGTGCAATGTGCCGCACTCTGGTTTTTCGCTTGTCATACGCACACAATCGTGTGGCAAAAACTTCAGCTCACGCCCCTGCCCGTCTGCTCACAGGTAGCGCTTTCACCTAGCGAGTACCAGGCACGCTCCTTCACCCGGGATGCCAGGCCCTAAGTTTCTGCTTTAAGATATTTGTAAGGTTTGCGGTTTGTTTGTTTGGGTTTTGTTTTGCTTTCTTTTTTTCTTTTTTTAGCAAAATGTAGATCAATTTTTCAAGCCAATGTTTGTTGCAGTATTAATTTTTTCAGCACTTGTTTACACAAGTAATTGTAAGATAAGATGATCACACTTCATTTGCTAGTGCCACTGCCTTCCTTCTTTTTTTAGCATTATCAGAAAAACAACTGATTGCCCATCAATACAAACAAAATGTTAACACAAAGCTGTGTTACTCTATACTGAATTGCAGGAGGAGAACAACTACGATAGGAAACGTCAATCAGGGTACATTTTGTACGGCACAGATAAAGGACAATCTTTAGCTGATACCACAGATGTGGTGCCAATACAAAGTTGCTTGGGGAAATTTATTCAAGTCACAGATTTTATTAAGAGTGACAACAGAAAATGGCTTAACAACAGCTAAGTGAGGCTAAGAATAATGAGAAATACAATATTGGGTTAATTTGTTCTACAGCGATGCAAGATAGCAAGGTTCTTCTCCCCTCCCCAAATCAGCGGCGTTGACTCCATAAGCGCTGCTGAGATTGTTATTTTTGTTAATGATTCTCAGGCTGCTTTTTCATGTCCTTGCCCCTGTCACTGCCCTCCTAATGAAGCCGGTGTACAGCAACAGGACATGGCAGAGCAGAGAATCATCCTCGTGTTAATCCCATTTAATACCTGAAGGTTTAATTCCATTTCAACATCGCCAAATGGCTAACTTAATGCTATTTGCTTATGCAACAGGCAAACCGATGGGACAGGGTTTCTTTACGCTGCCTCTTGCAACTGTTAGGCAGTCATACCAAGCGATTTTACACTCACTGCTTTTGACACCATCCCCTCAACTCCTGCTGCCCCTCTGCCACCGCCCCAGCACTCCTTTTACACCACTGCCAGCAGCCCTCTTGCTCCTTCTGAAGGGCAAGAGGCCTCTCCAGAGCCTCACCCTTCAGCCCCATGTCCTTAGTGTGGAGACAGGCCTGCTGAAACTCAAAGCTGCCCCATAGCATTAGCTCTAACAGACCAGCCATGCTGTGGGTCGCTTTTGTCATCTGCCTCCTGCTTCAGCCACCCCAACTTTAGCAACCTTAGCAAGCTGCTCTTTTTTAACAAGGTTTTCTGTTATTCCAAGGCAGGTTTTCACACAGAGCCTTGTTCTGAGCAAGGATGGCACACAGTGCTGCCTCAAATGTCAGTATGACCTACGACTTTTTCCTCCTGCCTGCCTTAACAGCGTCACCTCTGTACCCAAGGAGCTCTCCTACAAACTTCAGGGCGAGGAGACACCGCAGGCCACTAACAGCAGTGCAGAACGCGGCCGCGGCCTGGTACCCTTCGCCCTCGCTCCGCCATAGAACCCTCAGCGCCGCACCTGCGCACT
>NW_010173547.1:0-4123 GCF_000695765.1 Mesitornis unicolor | reverse complement strand
GGCAGTTTGAGCAGAGCCAACTGGCGGCAGGGCCGGGCGAAGCTGCTGGCCTCACAGCTCGTGACCGAGGGGGAACGCGGCAATGTCACCCGGCACGGCCGCCAACTCCCACCGGGCCGCGGGGATCAGCTGCCGCTCTGTAAATTTAGCTCGGGAGCGCGGGGAGGAAAAGTGATCTCCTGCAGCTTTCCTCCAGCCCTGCGTCACCAAAACAAACCGCGAGGGCTCTCTGGAGGGGACAGCCTCTGCTTCCACAGCACCCCCTGCTCTGGTCGGACACGGCTGCAGGGCTGTGTCCAGCTCTGGGGGCTCCAACAAAAGGCCGTGGAGCTGCTGGTTTGAGAGGGAGAGGGAGAAGAGAAGAGAAGAGAAGAGAAGAGAAGAGAAGAGAAGAGAAGAGAAGAGAAGAGAAGAGAAGAGAAGAGAAGAGAAGAGAAGAGAAGAGAAGAGAAGAGAAGAGAAGAGAAGAGAAGAGAAGAGAAGAGAAGAGAAGAGAAGAGAAGAGAAGAGAAGAGAAGAGAAGAGAAGAGAAGAGAAGAGAAGAGAAGAGAAGAGAAGAGAAGAGAAGAGAAGGCTGCAGGGAGACCTTAGAGCACCTTCCAGGACCTGAAGGGGACAGGAAAGCTGGGGAGGGACTTTTGACAAGGGATGGAGAGATGGGACCAGGGGGGATGGCTTTAGACTGGAAGGGGGCAGACTTAGATCAGACATTAGGAAGAAATCCTTCCCTGAGGATGGTGAGAAACTCCAACTACTTGCACAACTGCTGCATTTCCCTTTGGACCCTTCTGTTTGTTCCCCAAATGCCATCACCTCTCCCGAGCACCAACAAGAACCAGGGCAAGAGGCACACGCGTGCAACCACCCACTGCCATGCAGCTGCTAAGGCAAAAAAAGAGACCAAGAGCCTGCAGAGCTCGCTGTGCATCGCTCAGAGTCTCACATCACCTGGCTGGAAAAGACTCGGGATCATTGAGTCCAACCATGCCCTGTCCACCACTAAACCATGGGCCTCATCTCCTGTCTATTGAACCCCTCCAGGGATGGGGACTCCACCACTGCCCTGGGCAGCCCCTTCCAGCTCCTGAGAACCCTTTCCATGAATGAATTTCCCCTCAGATCCAACCTCACCCTCCCCTGCCACAACTTGAGGCCATTTCCCCTCATCCCATCGCTTGCTCCTGGAGAGCAGAGCCCAAACCCCCTCTCTACCCCCTCCTTTAGGAGCTGCAGAGGGGATGAGGTCTCCCCTCACCTCCTCCTCTCCACTTGAACCCCCAGCTTCCTCATTGCTCCCCATCATCCGGCTGCTCCAGAGCCCTCCCCAGCTCCCTCGCCCTTCTCTGCCCACGCTCCAGCCCCTCAGTGTCCTTTTTGGGGCCCAGACCTGACCCCAGGATCCAGGGGCGGCCCCAGCAGTGCCCAGCACAGGGGATGATCCCTGCCCTGCTCCTGGGGCAGCCCAGGATGGCGCTGGCCTCCTTGGCACTGCTGGCTCCTGCTCAGCCGCTGCTGCCCAGCACCCCCAGCTCCCTCCCTGCTTCCCTCACCTCACCAACTTCAACACCTTTCCTGAGCTCCCAGTTTTCATTAAAGTTGTCAAATATTTTTGCCCTCAAGCCCCCTTTTCCCACTACTGTCCCTGAGTGCAGGCAGTGGGACCAGAGGTTGAGAGGGGCCACTGAGGCGATGCCACAGATCTTGTCGAAGCCAGGCTGACAGCGTCCGAGAGACCCCTCAGCGCCAACCCGCACCAGAGCTGCCCCAAACAGCTCCTGCTGCCTTCGGAGCGAGCGCCAGGAGCAGAAATAGGGCGTTAATTAGGAGACTTCCCCAGGAGGGACAGCTCTTTCATTTTAATTGAGGTCACTGATGCCATCTTAAACTTCATTGAAAATTCGCTTCAGGAAAGGAAAAATGCAACGATGATTTCGGGACAGCATAAAGGTGTTGGGAAAAGTTTCACCTATAGTTAGAATAATTAAAAAATACAGTGATTCTGTCTGCCCAGTCAGGTTTTTGATCCAAACCACAGGTACCCATAACGACCCTCAAAGAGAAAGGGCCGGAATAATAAATGCGAATACCAAGTTCTCACCCGAGCAGGGAAACACAGCAATGGGAGGGACGAGCTCGCTCCCTCCGCAGCTGCAAGACCCCACAGCCTCTGCTGAAGCTTGGGAATGTGTCTGGAGAAGAGGTGATTAAACCCACGGTGCAAAATTACCTCGGCCTTATCCTCCACAGAGGAAACTGCTTTTTGGTCTTTAATTAAAGGAATTAATACAAGACGAAGGGATCCACCCAGAGGGACCTGGACAAGAGGTGGGCTCATGTCAACCCCATGGAGTTCAACAAGGTCAAGGGCAAGGTCCTGCTCCTGGGTAGGGGCAATCCCAAGCACAAACCCAGGCTGGGGGTGGATGGATGAGAGCAGCACTGAGGAGAAGGACCTGGGGTGTTGGGTGAGGAGAAGCTCAACAGGACCCAGCAATGGGTGCTCACAGCCCAGAAACCAACCCTGTCCTGGGCTGCATCCCCACAGCGTGGCCAGGGCCAGGGGGGGATCCTGCCCCTCTGCTCCGCTCTGGCGAGACCCCTCCTGCAGGGCTGTGTCCAGCTCTGGGCCCACCAGCAGAGCCCATTGAGCTGCTGGAGTCCAGAGGAGGCCACGGAGATGCTGAGGGGCTGGAGCAGCTCTGCTGTGGGGACAGCTGAGAGAGTTGGGGCTGTTCAGCCTGGAGAAGAGAAGAGAAGGCTGCGGGGAGACCTTAGAGCACCTTCCAGGACCTGAAGGGGACAGGAAAGCTGGGGAGGGACTTTTGACAAGGGATGGAGAGATGGGACCAGGGGAGATGGCTTTAGACTGTGAAAAAGGGGAGATTTAGGTTAAATATAAGGAAGAAATTCCTGGCTGGGAGGTGCTGAGGCCCTGGCCCAGGTTGCCCAGAGAAGCTGTGGGTGCCCCCTCCCTGGCAGTGCCCAAGGCCAGGTTGGACGGGGCCTGGAGCAGCCTGGGCTGGTGGAGGTGTCCCTGCCCATGGGGGTTGGACTGGGGGTTTTTGGGGTCCCTTCAACCCAAACTATCCTGCGATCCTGAGAAACCTTAGTAAAAAAATAACCCCAAGTACATAAACCTACACAAAAGGAAGACTCCTCAGAGTAACAGTTTGTGGCACGGCATTGCACGAGCCTCCACTCCTACCCTGGTACCCTCCACATGGAGACCTCCCAAGGTCCTGCTCCCCCTGGTCTATCCTGTGACCCCAAAGAGCCTGGAGGGGCTCCTCAAAGCCCACCCTCAGTCCCCCATGGGGTTCCCATCTGGTCCCATCAGGTCCCCGGGAAGGGAGGTGCTTGCACCCCCCCAGCCATAACACCCTGGCCCCTGCATCGCTCCGTAAAAGGTTTATGGAAAAGGAGCAGGCGGTGTCGTCCTCTGCGCCCGCTCCCGAGGTGGGAGCTTTGCCCGCTGAAAGAAGAAGGGTGGAAAAGATGAAACGTTAAGAGCTGCAAAAGGCTTAAATTTGAGCCTCTTGCATTCTTTCAAATAATCTCTCCGGCAGCTGTCCCAGCAGCAGCCAGGGAGCTCAAACACGATTGCAGGGTTCACGGGGGGCAGAGCCGGTAACCTTGAGAGCAGAGAAACCGAGCGCTGCGGCGGTGGCTGCCTCACCAAGGAAACCACTCCCAACACCTCTGCCAGGGGCCTCAAAGCCTTCATTGACCGAACATAAATTTAATAAAAGCTTCAAGCTTAGCAGAGGTAAAGCTTCCAAGTCTTCCTGTAGATTTAGAGACTTGTTTAGGTTGGACAAAACCCTTAAGATCACAGAGTCCAACCATAAACCCAACACTGCCAAGCCCACCAGATGCAATTCCACGGCAAAACAACCATCACTGCTCGGCCTCGTGCCCTGGCTCTGCCAGCCCATGGGTCCCTCGTCCCCAGCAGAGCCCCACGGCCCGCACCCACACCAGGGCACTTTCTGACGGCAGAGCCCGGCCGGGCCGCACGTGGGGCTGGAGAGGGAAGGACGGGTTTTCCTGAGGATTCTCCTGTTTGTCATATCCTGACAGCGGCGTTTCAATGCCTCTGACACCGTCTCCCACAGCATCCTCC
>NW_010173546.1:64245-73427 GCF_000695765.1 Mesitornis unicolor | reverse complement strand
CGTTCTGTGATTCTGTGATTCTGTGACATATTGCCTTAGAGTTGTTTTTGGTGGTAGCTAGTGTTTGGGATTTGGCAGTGAAATCTCTGGTTTGTGTTGTATGTGGAAGGCATCTAAGATTTTAAGTAAGAGGCAGAAGATCCTGATAGCAGCTTGAGGATGTTCCCTGCAGATATGGGCTGCTTGTGATGCTGCTGGTGGGTTGCGGGTGTTTGTCAGGCCTGTTTGCTTACTGGTGCACTTGTGCTTCTCCAGGATGCGTAATGTGGTTGTGATCTTCCAAGATGAATCTCAGAGGTGCAGGGTCTGTCCCCAGATACTCCTATGGTGGCAGGGGCGATAACCAGTCTCTGGTGAAGGGTCATTAATTGAGCTCCACTGGTACAGGTGCTCCACGAGCAGGGCACTTGCTGCTCTTGTGTCCTTCTCCTTCTGCTTATGGCCAGAAGCAGGAAGGTTCCTTCTTTTGAAGTAAGAAGCCTTGCAAGATATGGCCACAGAGTAACTTTCTCCAGTAACATTTTCCTACAGCTGTGTAACACCTAGTTCGTCTTTATATCCTGGCATTCTACCACTCTGAATTCTTCTGGAGGTCTTGGCTTGATTTATCTAATTAGGGATGTTCCGTCTGAATGTCCCATCCTTGAGGGGATGCAAGGATGCACCTGCAGTCAGGTAAGTGACACCATACCTTGGGGGCTGCGAAAATTTTGCTAATTTTCTTGTTGGTCTGATGGTTGGTTACAGCAAGCCACTAGAGAAGAGCTCTTGCTGATGGTAGAAAAGTCTTATGGTTGTTGGGAGAGCTGTTGAAAAAACGAGCTAGAAATGGGTATATGGATTCTTTTGAAAATCAAATGTAAAATTCAGTCCATAATGATAAATAGTGTTGGTGTTTCACATCTGTATTTATGCATGCTTCAAGTTGCTCTTGGCAAGTGGTGACAGTCTGAGCCTTGAACCTCAGGGCAAGCCAGTGTTCTTTTCCCTGCTAGAAACGTTGTTAATATGGATGATGTGATGTTGGAAGAATCTGTGGGACTCACCTGTTGAAAAAATAAAGACACACAGAAATACAAATGCTTTTTGCCCTTATGCAATGTTTGTTTCATTTTACTAAACATTCATTTTACTTACTTGGCCCAAGTATAATGATCTATGTTCCAGGGATATCAGCAGCCCACCAAGATGCCCAGCCTCTCCTGCTCAAGAATCAGAAGCTCTGTGGCGCTCCAAGGCCCACAAAAAGCCCACTTGTAGTGCAGAGCTCCAACCCAAGAAACCCCTGTTAAAAACCAAACTTACTTGCTGGACCACATATCCAATAGCAAAAGCCTGGAAGAAAGGAGACAAACTTGGAAAATGTAAGAGTAGGAAAAAGAAAGGGATAAGAGATGGAGGGGGGGTGGGGGAGAAAAAAGACGTGAATATTGTCAGTTTTGTCTGGTGTGGTGCAGCACAATCGGGCAGAATTGCTTAAAAACAGGAATGACTTGCTACCTGATAGCACTTTTTCTCATGTCTGCTTTGAAGAAATTACTCCTCTCTTGGCATCATTTTTGCTGTGCTCTCTTCAGCTGGGTTCCTTCCCTCCCTGCAGGGTCCTGACTTGAGATGCGTCCCTTCTGTTTGTTTTCTGTCCTGGAAGCTCTCTTCGTGAAGCTGAAGATGTTACACACATTGTAACAGAGCTGCCAGGAAGAGCTTTGGCTTTGACAGACGGGTAGTTTGGACAAGATGGGAAGCTGGCCACAAATCTGCCCACAGACAAAGTTTTTGTGCTGTATTGTCTTTATGTGAAACAGTCTGGGAGCGCGACCCCTAGCGCTTTGGGGGTCGCAGGGCTTTGCTCAGCCTGGTGAGTCCCAGTAAGTCCCAGTAACAGCGCTGTGCTGTTGTGGGGAAGCAGGGGAACGGCTGCGCTGGCGAAGTGCCGTCGCTAAGTTGGGCTTTCCCCCCCACGGACCGTGCGGGAGCCCTGGGAGGAGCAGGCTGTTCCCCGCTTCCAGCTGTTCCCCAGGCGGGAACAGTGCTATTGGTGGACTAATTTATTATTTTTTTTTAAACAACGCGCCTCCCTGCTATAAGTGGCAAAGCAGCCGCTGTCCCTCCAGCTGGACACCCCAGCCCAGCCGCCTCTGCGACGTTGGAGGCTCAGCTCCGGACCGAAGCGCTCACCCGCCGGTCCCGCTGCCGAGGGGCTGTGCACACAGCATTCGGTCCATCCTTCCCTCCTCCGGGCAGCAGCAGCTCCCAGGCTCTCCGGCAGCCCGTAAGCACATGCCTCTGTCTCTCCCTCTCCAGCATCATCTCGCCGAGCATCCCACGCTTCGCAGGTCTTCGGATTTCAGGGCTTGTGCTGGGTCTTTTCTCTGCCTTGAGACTGCTTGGCTGGGGAAGGGTTTGTGAGAGCAGGGTTGGGGGAAATGGGAAGTCTGTGGGTGCATAATGTACTGCTAAAATACTTTTTCCTAGCAAACAGTTTCTTCATGGATCACTGAGTTAACCTCAGAAACTGCCTCTGTTTTATGGGGTGTTTTGGGTGTGGGATTTATCTAAATTCCTGCTTTCGATTTTTCTTATATCCTCTTTTCCTGACATGAGTATTCTCTCCTGGAAGGGGTGGCTTTGTAAGTACAGGCAGCCACAAGGGTATAAATACAGCTTTTCTCTCTGCTTCCCTGTCAAGTGGGTGTTTCGGGAGTGTTTGCAGTGGTACAGAGTGGTGTAAGAGCCGTCAGCTGGGTGTTTTCCTAGGCAGGTGATCAGATGTCCCTGCTGGAAGCTTTTAATGATGGCTGGGGAAGAAACAACTAAAGTTGTTTTGTGGCCTCTTGGGTGACGTGATGCTCTCAGAAGTGAGAAACGATACCCTCTGAACTGTGTGAGCAGGCTGGCAGTAACAGAATTGAGGAATGTGGAAATGCAAGCCTTTATCTAATAATTTTAATATCTTTCTCTTTCTGTATCAGAGAATATCAGGCAGTTGCAGAGTTTCTGACAAGCCACTCTTGCAGCTGCCCCCGTGCAAATGCAAACACCTTTGTCTTTACACAAATACTGCAGTCCCATATCTATCTAGATTTGTGGAATCGCTTGCATGAGTGAAACTAGCCACGCGTGTGTTTGCAAGATGGGTGTTTCTGTCATTAATCTTTTCCTTAGCAACTGGTCAAAAGATAAGTGAATGTGTGCAACTCTGGTCCAGTTAGTATTGTGTAAGCAGGAGCTAGGCTACAGTTTAGGAATGGGTATGGCTGCTTTTTAAATCACTGAACTCTAGCATGTGAACAGGGATGATTAAAACAATGCCCCTACCAATTAGTCTTTTACCTCGTTTTGAGAGGAAGTGTTTTTTGAAAACAACAACAACAAAATGTCCAAAAGGAAACTGATTAAATTCTTAAGCCATGATGTACAAAGCAAATAGCTGATCAAGCAACCAAATATGGCTTTAAAATTTAAACTTTATTTTTTTAATTGTAAAAGCTCCCACATACTTCACTTCAGTGACAACACCCTCCTCGTTTCTTTTTTTTTCCCCGAGTAGAGCATTCTTGAACATAAACCAATTCTTAATTTCTTTTTAAAGAGCTCAGTATAGGAAAATTAATTCTTGACTAATACCCGCTAAAAAAATATGGGTTAGGTGCTTCAGACCTAACACCACAAATGCGAAAAAAACACCCAAAACCGCTCAGTGCAGCAGAAAGTTAATTGTTCAGATTTTGGACTGCGGCTCTGAGGAACCATGAGGGCTGGGGTTTTACAGCTGGTTTCTGACTTGTGCTGCTCCTGGGGAGTTTTGGATGGGGGTGGTCTGTAGGACTGGGCTCTTGAAGTGTTCATGTCAGGGGGAGTTCTTCCCTGCTGTGAACGATGGCTTTACCTCCACGTGTGCTGCTATAATTCTCTGCCTGAATGTAAATAATGGCAGCTGTTCAAAAGGAGGCAAAGTTTAGGGTACTCAAACACTTTGAAATAAACACTCTCCAGCCCATCTTGGCTGGCCTTTGTTTCGGAAGCAGCCTTTCCATCGAAGCGTACCATGAATGGAAAATCCAGGCATATGGTACAAAGCAGCTGGTGGGAGCTCTGTCAGGTTCCTGTTCATGTCCAGGAATAGGGGAATGATGCTGTGGGACGCACTTTATCTCTGATCTAAGCCTGTATCCCATGAATACGACTTACAGTCCACACCCGCTGCACTAGGATATAAGAAGAACTTGAACTGCCTTCCTCGCCCCCAAGAAGCAACTTCTTTTTGAGTAATACCTTTGTGAAAAGAGGGTTGTTGTGTGTTACAGGCTATCCCTCAGCCCTTTCCGTGCTGTGTGTGTGCTCGTGGAAATGTGCGCTCCTTTGGTGTGGTTCTTGAGCACCACAGCTGTCGTTATCTTCCCCATCTGGCTGTCAGTATGTACGGGTCCTAGCACTGGGACATGGCTGAAACTTCCAGTGCTTTAGCAGAGACAGCTAATGATGTGAGCCAGGAATAATCTTGTCCCCTCAGCAGTAGCCTGTGTGGATGATGTCCTTTTTAGTTTATTTCCCATCCAGTGGATGCACTGAGAGATTTAGGTGTCAATTCCTTAAAGAACTTTGGAAAATTCCTATCGTCTTTGCTGACGAGACAGTCCAGCACAGCCTATATTTAGCACTTCCACTTGCATGGTGCTGCTTAGACCTGAAGTCCCAGTGGTGTTAAATGTGAGCAAAGTTTGCTCAGGCTTTGGGTGTGCTCCTAAATCGGAGCAGCTCCCTGAAGAGCAAGTTCTGGCTGGCTGCTGCCAGGCCCCCTCTGGGGTCACACTGAGATGCGAATGTGTGGGGGGCTGAGCCATGGTGCCCATCTCACACCCTTGTGGTCCCCAGCCACTGTCCCCTTGTGCATCACCATGTAGGAGTGCAAAGGTAGCAAAGCCGAGATTTCAGGTACAATTCTGTAACTTTAGCTATGTGGAATCACTTTTGCTTGAAAAGGTAATGGAAATACCTATACAACAAACCTTCCCAGACCTGACCTGTGATTCTATTATAAAAAATGCATTGTCAGTCAAAATTCTTCAGCTTAATTCATTGGGATATCTTTTTTTTTTTTCTTCCTCCACTCTCTTCTATTATGGAAGATGCAGGCAGAGCAACAAAGCAGAAATACCTTAGATCAGTCATTTCACGCCTGATTTTGGCAGAGAGAGTGTAGGAGGAAGAAAGAGACCTCACGTTTCACTTAGATACCCTGATTTGGAGAGGATTTTCAAGCAGATGGCTCTTGAGACGCTAGGTCTCTAAAGGATTACATGCTATTTAGGTAAGTGTGCTTGCACTTCTGCAGCATGTTTTTAGGAGGACTGTACCATATATTCTGGCTGTGAAGGGAGCCAGCAGGCTGAGGAAAAATCCTGCAGAAACTTGGGCTCTGAAATGATGTGTAAATTGGTGGAATAGAGTCCCTTGAAGGAGGATTATGAGTTGCTCAGTGCAAGGAAGTAGTCTTGTGGCGTCTAGATGCAGTCACAAAGTTGGGCTAAAATGAGGTTTGCATGTTGGGAGGGAGCCCGTGGGTGGGTGCTGCTGAGCCCTGCCAAACAGGCAGGGTGCAAAGAGGGGAAGGGTGGCAGGAAAACAGAGCCCTGTCCCAGCTTCTCACGCTCAGTCCTAGGGGATGCAGGTGCTGTGTGTGCCTGTAGCCAAAAATGTGATTGCTTCATTTTGCTGCTCTGAGTATTTCCCGCAAAGGCATGTGGAAAGCCATAGAGAAGCCTTCTTGGCGGGGCAGCACTCACCCTCCCTGCATGTGTCTGCAGCAGGTACTGGAGCAGGATTTGGCCCTTGATGCTTTTGGAGCAGTTCAGGTGTGTGTGGTGCCAGGAATGCTGCCGCAGCAAATTCCTGATGTCGGAGCAAGAGAGTGCAGTGTCATCTGCAGGATGGATGGATGCTCTTGTATGTTCTTGTGCTTCCCCAGCTTTTTCATCTCCCTCTGAGGACACAGCTCTCTTACTCCTGGCAGGCAGGACTCACATCCTATGACAGGACAGGGCTAGCATGATGTTTAGGGCTTCGGAGCTATTAAAAAGCAGGGCAGGGATTGCATTATAGCCACACTGGAATGAGATGGATAGGGTCTTGAGAAAGCACTCTTTCAAAAAATGTCAAATTAAAGAGTGCCCTGGAAAACGTTGGAAAGCCAGGACAGAGTTCCTGACAGTGAGGGAGCTGCAGCCCAGAGTGGAAGGGCTGATGTTTTGCTGTGCGCCTGACTGGAGACTTGAAGGCAGAGTTACAGTTTTGGTTTGGATGGTGTTACGGAATTGCATTATTTTTGTAAACAGGAAATTCAAAACCTCTTGACTTCAGATTAGCGTTTCCAGAAGTCCTACTCGTTCCATGGATGTGCCTGAACTTTTTTTGTTTCTTGAGGTGACCCTGGTGACTGATGTCATTTAGGATGCACCTCTTCTTTCTGCTTGGCAGAGCTCGCAGTTTGGCACGTGAGTAGGCAGTCAACAGCCGTTAACTGTGAGGAATTAAAAGTGGTTGGTTATGGCTGCATTTGTGATCTTTTGGAATCAAATGCAGAATACCAGTTATCACCCAGACCTCTAATGAAGAACAGGAAAAAAACTTCCTGCAGGGAATTGGCTTTCTGCTGGGAATGAGCTCTGCAGAGTGGCTTTTTGGCTTCCTACTATCTTTCCACCCTTGGAAAGGGGAAAACTAAACCAGAGTGGATAAGAGACTAAAATTTGCCCACAAGAGGCTGCGTGATGGGTATAGCTTGAGGTTTAATAATTTAAGCCAAAATGTTTTAGAGCCAGTTTACTTTTTGACCTGCAGAGCTACTGTGAAATGAGTCTGTTCTGGTTTCCCTACTCTGTAGATGGGAAGGAAGAATGGGAGAAATATTTTTAAAAATAATTAAAAAAAATTCCTTCCTGGAGAATCTTCTGACTTGTCTTTGAGACATCAGAGACCCTTATGCTTTATGATGCTTTGAGACAGGGGGATCTTCAAATCACATATGGCTGGCTCCAGTGGTGTCCGTCTACTGAAACGATGGGTTTAAGAGATCACTGTTAAGAAGCAATTGCATGTGCTAGATATGTCGTGTGACTCCTGTTGGGAGGCACGGTTGGTACAGAGATCTAGGATCCATCTGTTTTGCTTTGGGCTAGCTTTAATGCCAGCAGTTGCCCCAGTATCTGAGGGTTCTTGTTTTACACCAGTGTCTGAGCAGCGGAGGACTTCAGAGCTTCTGGCCTAGCAAACTCTCCACTGTTTTGCTTGGCTGGAGACAGTGAAAAATCTACTCAGTTCTCTAAACCTGTCTTATGAACCAGTATGCTGGATGTGTCTTTCTTCCTTTGCTAAGAAAAATAGAAGTGTTTCATCACACTAAACCCATGGCTGGTCCAGCCCACAGTGGTTGCTAGTTGGCTTTCCATCAGGGAATTGGCTCCCAGCTCTTCCCCAATGCCTTCATTTGGGAATATTCCGTTTTCATGTGCTTCCAGTGGTCTCTGACCAAAGATCCCCTTAAGAGTAACTATGAAACAAACCTAAATATAGCTCCCCCATTGCTGATAGGATGCTGGGGTGGGGGAAAATAATGTACTTTCTTTTAAAGAAATGCCCCAAGTTGTGGGAACCATTCTGACTTGGCAGGCTACTTGCAAGGTATTTGTTATTTGTTGAACTTGGGACTGGCTGCCCCTGGCAGTTGTTACCATCAGCCGCCTTTCTTATCTGTTCTTTTCTATAATAAACACTGGAGCAAAGGCTGCTTGGAATTAGTCACTTCTGAGGCACTGCCTGCCTGCCTTTCCAGCTTCTGTCTTATCGTCTCAGTTTTGGAGCCTTTTTCACTTTGTTCTGTGTCTGTTGGTTTGCCTCTCTTCTTCTTGTGCTGGCAGAGCAAAGAGCTCTTTAAAATACTCCACAGGTGTGTCATCCCTAGGACTGCCTGCATCCCAGAAGACGTGGTGCCCTGGGACTGCTGTGTGCATCCACACTGCTGCTGAGTACTGCAGGGATTTTTCTAGCATGACTTACCTAATCCAGTGGATGGATGGATGAGTTGTTCCAGCTGGCGTCTGTTCAGAGGAACAACCCGTGGAAGCAATGTTAGGATCCTGAAAACGTCCTGGGGGCCTGGCACAACGTCCTGCTTTTTGGTAGAGCATTAACTGCAGGGCAGCGGGTGGTTTGAGGGAATGCAAGTGCAGACGGCACCTTCAGAAGCATGGGGCTGTGTGGTCTGCATTCAGAAATATGAACAACTCTTACTGGTTGGCTTCCACTTTAAAATTCCCTGGTGATCTCTAAGTGTTGTCCTGATCTGGTCTTGCTTCTGACAGCACTGTAGGAGAGGCAGTAGTGTGCAGTCCAGGGTTCAAGAATCTCTGTGTCTGTCTCTGGTCCCATCTCACTTTAAAAATACACAAAGCTATATATTTCACTCAAAGCATGCAAATACTGTTTCGCCATCTACCCTTGCTCTGCCGACTGAAAGCTCATCACGCTTCCCCTCTGAGCCAGCCTGCCAGGTATATACACTCAGTGTATAACCTATTTCAGCACTGTCCCTTGAAATGGCACGGGTGGCAGCATCATAGCAGGACGGGACAGCCACCCACATTCACCCTGCAGTGGCACAAAGGCACTCGGTGGGGATGCAAATATTTTCGGTTCTGTCTGGATTTGCTTTGTTGGATGCTTTAGCATGTCATCCACCTCTCGCTGTAATCTTCCCTTCTGTCTCATATCACTGTCACTGTAGCGATTTTTGGCTGAAGGTTGAAACTCTGCCTCTGGATCCGTCCTTGTGGTGGGCTGGGTTTCTTGCGGTGGGTAGGGGACACAACCTGCCTGCTTTCATTTCAGAAGGCTGCACTGGGGGTTTAGCCACAGATTATGTATCTTGACCAACATCCCAGCTTGCTAGATTGAGCTGACAGGGTGGAGTTTTTCTTTTTTGCAAAAACACATCCAGCAAAATAAAAACCCCAAACCTTTTGTTAAATGTAAGAAGTGATTTGGGCAACTTCTGAGCTGTATCTTGGCTCAGGACTAGGTGTGACAGAAAAATGAACCCCGCTGATCTCTTTCAAGCACTCAGCATTGCAGATCAGAGCAGGCAAATACCCGGGGACTAGTCCTGCCTCCCTGGCTTCTCCGTG
>NW_010173546.1:59668-64214 GCF_000695765.1 Mesitornis unicolor | reverse complement strand
TCCTGCTGATGCATCTGATGATGCACGGAGGAAATTCCTGCCCAAGAGCATAAACAGGCAGCAAGTCCTTTAACTGACCTGTGTCCTCATAGTCCTGACATGTGAAATGAAGCTGATGATAGCTTGTGTCAGTGGATACACCAGTGTCAGACCCTCGCAGTATCTGTTTTGGGGAAAGAATTTTTGATTTCTGGCTGGAGAGGGTTGCAGACAGCATCCCCCTGGTTACCCTGATGTGCTGGAGGAGGCCAGGGATGGCAGGGGGCTGCCATGCAGAGTCACTTGCAGCCTGCGCAAGCCAGGGCCATGCCTTGCACCTCCTTTCCTCAGTTTCATGTCACCAGTTGGGTTAGAAGTCAGCTCTCCCTCTGACCTCCAGTGCTAGTGCAGCCCAACTCCACAGCGGTGGCTGTAAACACTGTCCTCGTACCCCTGGCTGCGTTGGCGCTATAATGCGGTGAAGCTCTCTGTGTACTTCAGTAGACACTGAAACAACCAACCAATAAATCAGTTATAAACCAATGAGTAATTTGCTTTGGTTACCAGGGAGATTGCCAAGTGAAAATCCAACCTGAAATAGCAATGAGCTCATCCTCTGAGCAACTTTGGTGCCTGAGCTAGAGCAGCTGGATGGAAAGGGAGCCAGCACCAGCAACACTGTCTGTTCCACTGACATTTGGACGCTGTGTGAGCTGTGTTGCCAGAGAGCTTTTGCCTTGCAAACAAGATTGTGCAGGGGATGGTGTGTGAGGCTGGTTCCTGAGCCCAGGCTTTTACAATTCCTGGAAGTGTGGTGGTGACATTCCTGATAGGACCATGGGCTGCTGAGCCCTGGGGGTGGGCTAAGGTTCTGCAGAAGTGGCCTTCACTATCTCCCCTGTCTCAGAAAGCTCTCTTTGTGCAGGAATTGTGGGGAAAACTGAGAAGCTAGACTTGCAGATAAGGACTAGTTTTAACCAGCTAGTTACGCAGGTGCATCTGACGGGCAGAGCTTCTCCTCTGCTGCTGCTCCAGAGGCTGGAGCAAGGAGTTGGAAAAACCTCACTCCCTCTCTGCAGCATACCTCGGGCTTGAGCTTGGAAATTTGGGCTCTGTCTCCAGTTTAGGTAGAGCAGGACTTGCCTTTTGAAGGGCTGGTGCCAGTGGCAGGGTTTGGCACCTTTCTGTGCCTGCCTGTCCCTGCAGTTGCAGGAATAAGTCTGTGGGAGACACCAGGTGCCAGGAGGACCTGTGCTTGGACAGCCACTGGGGTCACCTCCTGCCAAGGCCGAGCAGGCAGTGTGGCAGCAGCCACTGCAAGAGGTAAAATGGCTTTCTTGCTCTCTGCTGCAGAGTCAAAACCTGGATGATAGAGCTTGGGGTTGCAGGGGGCTCTCACAGGGCTGCTGGCTGTGCAGGACTTGGTATCTTTGGGATCCCAGCCAGAGAGACCCAGACAAGGCTCTAAAGGCATCCTGCACCTTACTCCGCAAAGATGGAGATGCTTCCAGCTGCACTTGCATTCAATGAATTTGTATCTTCTGAAGGAATACAATTTTTAACTGCAAGAGCCTGTCTGCGGGAAGAAGCAGTGCCTGCCTCTCTGCGCTAGGATGCTGCAGAGGGGAGGCTGACAAAGGTGTGGCAATGGTCCCTGCTGCTCCCTTTTGTTGTTTTTTGCTTCCTGTTGCTGAGTTATCAAATACATGAAATTATGTAGAAATATATCAGCATATTGCCTGACAGCTGTCTTGATGAAGCAATGCAGAAGTGACCTACCAGAGGCGCACAGATGGATTTCACCAAGTCTTTTAAGACACAGTTACCAGTGACTGAGAACAAATAACAATTATCAACAGCACAAATGCAGGCAAAAACTGAGCCCCTGAAATGTAATCCATGAACCTACTCACATGATGTGAAAAGACAATGTTTTTTTGGATTAAACTCATGGCTTTCTGGAGCAAGGGATGTAGGTTGTGCCTGTAAAAAGGGCATTGGTTTCAGCAGGGGTATTTTTTATTTTGGAAGTCTTTTATTACAATTTTACAAGCGTGGAGTGACTTGTCTCTGTGTTCTTGCAAGTCCCTTCCAGGCCTATGGGTGGATTTCTTCCAGCTCCTTTCTGGAGCCATGTGAGAAATGCTTTGGTGCTGTGACCAAGTACCTTCAGCATCCTGGGCAGCTCTGTCGCAGCCATCAGCTCTAGAGAAGGGCTTCATGAAACCCTAATACTTGGAGCAAGTTAGCACTTGAAAGGCAATTTTAACATGAGGATTTATAGCTGAGTGAGATTTGGGTGAGAGGCACGAGTTCACCTGCATATCTGCCTTTTAAAGCTGGCAGAGAGCTGGTAGTGCTCAGCATGCCTAGGCCACCCCAGGGGCTGGGGATGAGCCTGCATGACTGCTGCATAGCATGGCCCTATGCTCCAGCCACCATGTTCCCTCTACTGCCTGTAACTGAGCTGGCAGGCAGCTAAAAATCCTACAGGTGCCACCGCAGAATCTTATCTGTTGCTTTCAGCAGCGCGTTGGAGATGGGACACTGCTCGCCAGACCTGTGTGTGAAGTGTTAGCGTGTGGTGTTTGGTGCTCCTCTGTGTCCCCTCTTTTCTGCAGGGTGGAGCAGTGGATGTGTTTGGGAGTGGGACAGGCATCCCTGCAGGTCTGCAATGTCTCTCTTCCCCATGTCCTTTCCCAGCTGTGTGCACTCACCCCAGTGTTTCACCTCCTTGGTATCAAGGCGTGTTTGCTTTTTGGCTGTCTCTGGGCAACCAGAAACACTGCTGTACTTTGCGGATCCAACACAGGTTAGACAGAGTCTAACCCTGCTCACCCCTGCCATAAGGCAAGTTTTGCTACCAGGCTTGCTCTAGCACAGCTGAGAGAAGAATTGGGCCCAAGAGGTGTAACTTCAGCAACGTGACACTGGAGTCCTTCCTACTGCAGGAAAAGTCCTCAGCAGTGTGGAAACCTCACCCTTTCTCCGTTGTCCTGCAGCATTCCCAGCGGGACACGGTGGCATGTGGGCTCTCATGCAATGTGGCTGCACAAGCTGGTTTTAAAGGAAGCAAGCAAGCCACTGTTTCACATCTGCTTTAGCTTTTTGACAGTTTACTCTGGCACTTGTGTGCAATTAGCACTGCTTTTTTTCCCCACATGGAGCTGATCCTCTAATACTTTGATTTGGACAGAAGTTTGACAGCTAGCAGCAATTATACCGAGAAGGGCTGTTTCTTTTTGCAGACTGTGTTACCCATTGTCCCTGAATTTATTGTCTCACTGCTACAGGAAAAAGAAAACAAAATAATTTTTGGACGTGGATCTGGCCACAGAGCAGAGAGTGGCTCAAACACACACATAAGTGGTTGTACCAACTCCAGTTGGTTTCTTTCTATGTTTAAAATCAGGCCCTCTTCTAAGTATCTTATTCCAAGGTTTGTGTCTAGTAAGTGTAACAGCCCATAGGCTTTGCCTGTTGCTTCAGGAGTGGGCACTGACACAGACAGTGCTGCTCTGAGACTCTGTGTGGGAGCACAGGAGAGAAGAGGGGACCTTCTCTTGGCCTGTTCCTGCGGAGGTGGGGGATGAAGGTATTTCCTGTTTCAGGAAATAGGAGGCAAATTAAATTTAGCAGCTTAAATAACCTTGCCTCCCCATACTGCTTTGGGCTGAACTGTCTCTTGCCAAGGGTTAGTCTACTGCACAGCATCCTCCTGGAGAAGCTGGCTGGGCATGGCTTGGACGGGCGCAC
Source organism: Mesitornis unicolor (assembly GCF_000695765.1). Classification (NCBI taxonomy): domain Eukaryota; kingdom Metazoa; phylum Chordata; class Aves; order Mesitornithiformes; family Mesitornithidae; genus Mesitornis; species Mesitornis unicolor. The sequence continues at coordinate 60,479 of NW_010173546.1, read as the reverse complement.
GCTTTGCTGGGTTAAAAACTGGCTGGATGGCCGAGCACAGAGAGTTGTGGTGAATGGAGCTAAATCCAGTTGGTGACCAGTCACAAGTGGTGTTCCCTAGGGCTCTGTTTTGGGGCCAGTCCTGTTTAACATCTTTATCAACGATCTGGATGAGGGGATTGAGTGCTCCCTCAGCAAGTTTGCAGATGACACTGAGTTGGGAGGGAGTGTTGATCTGAGGGTAGACAGGCTCTGCAGAGGGACCTGGACAGGCTGAATCAATGGGCTGAGGCCAATGGGATGAGCTTCAACAAGGCCAAGTGCCGGGTCCTGCACTTCAATTGCAATAACCCCATGCAGCGCTACAGGGTGGGGACGAGTGGTTGGAGCTGCCAGGCAGAAAAGGACCTGGGGGTGTTGGTGGACAGCAGGATGACCATGAGCCAGCAATGTACCCTTGTGGCCAAAAAGGCCAATGGCATCCTGGGGTGTATCAGGAGGGGGGTGGTTGTAGGTCAGAGAGGTTCTCCTTCCCTTCTGCTCTGCCCTGGTGAGACCACATCTGGAATATTGTGTTCAGTTCTGGGCCCCTCAGTTCAAGAAGGACAGGGAATTGCTTGAAAGAGTCCAGTGCAGAGCCACAAAGATGATGGAGGGAGTGGAGCATCTGCCTGATGAGGAGCGGCTGAGGGAGCTGGGTCTCTTTAGGTTGGAGCAGAGGAGACTGAGGGGTGACCTCATTCATGGTTATAAATTTGTGAAGGGCAAGTGTGAGGGTGAAGGAGCCAGGCTTTTCTCTCTGATGTCCAATGCCAGGACAAGGGGCAATGGG